>NW_017804806.1:258834-276657 GCF_001891065.2 Hippocampus comes
CCCAGCCCCGGCCCCCTCGCACTTCAGGCCCTTTTGCCTCCGCACACCCGCTCCCTCCCTTGACTCATTTCTTCCTTCATCAACTCAATGACATCCATCTATGGGCCGTGACATTACAGAGAAACACAGCCGAGGAAGGAGAACGCGGAGAAGTGAAAGGAGAAGAAAGAAAAAAAAAAAAAGACTTGAGACTGCACGGGCAAGCGAGAGAGATTAAAAGAAAAGGGTTAGCGGGGTTGGGCGGTCTTAGAATAAGATTGAGAGGGGAGCGAGCGAGACGGGGAGCGAGGGACGTGCGAGCGACTCCGTCAATGTCACGAGGCGACGTTGAGGTGGCCGCAGACATGGGTGAAGGAGCGGTGAGGCGGCTTTGACGGCAGCACACTTGTGTGACGAGGGGAACCGATTTCCTTGAGAGAAAAAGCTCAATAATTCAAAGGAGAGGTGGAAGTGTGGGGGGGGGAGAAAAAAAAAGAGTGGAGGATAAGGGTGAGTAATAGTGCCTGGCGGAATTTTAGGGGTTAACGCTGATGTGTGGTGCTTTTCAAGGGTCGAATGACATTATTATGATCATATGTTACTATTTACAAAGAATACGATAAGTCTACACCGCCCTGTTCAAATGTTAAGCTTTTGTGACATAAAAAAAAAAAATGAGAGCAAAATAAATAATTTTGAAACTTTTTTTCCACCTGAGTTTCATTGGACCATAACACATTTCCTCATATTTTTTTTTTTCATAGTCCAATGAAAGCAAGGTTGAACTTTATGGCCATGATGGTATGGTTTACGAAAAACAACAGTGTACTGCTCAACATATCTACTCTGAAGCGTAAGATATCCAAAATAAATGGCTTTATGATCAACAACAACAAACCAGAACTAATCAGGAAAAAAAAAAAAACAACTACCGTTCAAAAGACCTGGTCGAAAAACACATTTTCAAGCAATGCACACTGTTGTTGCTTACATTGTAATGTGGTGTCATGTATATTTAAATCCATACTCCTCTAGCAGTGCCGGAAACGCGCATTTGTGGATCATTTAAAAATGCTACGCCAAAGCAGTAGAGTTGACACATTGTAGATACATTAACTTGCATTCACTGCTCCAACAAATGAGTACAGGAGCATCTAAAAAAATAATAATAATAATTAAAAAAAAAACTCACCAACGAATACTCTCTTGGAGTGCATTCATTTCAGTTGACCAACAGTCGAATTGAACTTATGAGTGGGCTCATTTTTGGAATAAGACTTATTTTATTGTTTTACTGACCCGATTGTGGATTTCGTACAATGCGAAGAAGGCTGGGGGTCGGAGTCGTCTTCCACAGGAAGTAGCGGATCGAAGACAGCGCGCTCCTTTACTTCTACTTCATGTACCTGTACATTGGGATTTAGTCACGTTAGTTTGCATCATAGAATCTCGTCGCAATGATTGCACTGAGGCAACTGGTCATTTCTTTCAACTACTTTAACCTAAACTTTCATTCAGCACATGCGTGCATAGATTAGTTGCGCATTTTTTTTCGATTTTAGAGCTGCTCACGAATTTTAATGTGAAGTATTAGTCATCAACCGGCATCTTGCATTTTCTTCTACGTTAGCAGTTCCACTGTGGTTAGATAATACAGTTAAATCAACAGTTTGGCCCATCATCAACTCATTCTCTTTCCAGGATTGAGGACTTCTGGTCATGAATGAAACCGTCTAAGTGTATCCTCCTTCAAATCAGGAAAGGAGCCTCGAAGAAAAGCGCGGACAAGGAAATACAAAAGGGCACTTCTCTAACTCCCGGTTAAGCCTTGCCTACTCAAGAGAGCATTCACTCCGGTCAAAAAAATGTTGTATTGACGAGTAGTAGGATCGTTAGTTCTCGACTGATTGAAGCTCAATTAAGACTAAATATGTACAGCTTTTTTGAGACTGGTGAGCTATTCCTTTTGTCACACAAATCAAAGCTTATTTTTATTGTCATGTGGCTTGATATTATGCTGGATTGTCCACTATTATAGTCCTTTGTTGACAGTCTTTTTTTTTGGGGGGGTAAAATTCATTGAAGCCAAACACCGAGTTGTGCTTCTATCATGTCACAATTTTTGCCGCTGAGGCAATTTTACCACTTGCTGTTTATTCTGTTATTCAGCCAGCAGAATTTTGTGCTGCTGCTTCAGCCAAGTGAACTTAATTTAGCCTTTTGGAAAAAAGGTAATGCGACTAAGATAGTCTGTAATGAGGGAGGAGGGGGTTGGAAATAAAAAAAATTTAAAAAAAAAGAATGATGAGACATTAATTCAGAGAATTCGCTCGAAGCTGAATGAATGTTTAGCAGGGTAAAAATTTTAAAAAAAGGGGGTCACGGTGAGTATCGCTGTAACAAGAGGACACAGATTGAAGTTCTTCCCAATGCGGGAGCTTTAAGTGTCTTTCTAGGGGGCCAAAAAAAAAAAAAATCTATTGTCAAAGATTTAGCAATGTGAAAATGCTGGCAAGTGGGATGACAATAATAGCCGCTGAGCTAATTAGAAGATGACTTCAATTAAGCATTAAGCAACAAGTTAATCTCCGTCATTTCTCCAAACTCTAATTTGAGTGCAGATATTCATTTATGTGAAGAATGGTGTTCATTTTCTCTATCTTACACACGCAACCCCCCCCCCTCCAGCGCCCCCACACACACTCACACACACAAATATCCACTAAAGTGCCGCGAGAGAAGACTGCTTGATAGTTGTGGATTTGATGTGTGAAGGGACTGCAGCGCATCCTGCTGGTGGAAAACATCCACAACAGGCCTCACACAGCAGACGTTGCACTTGAAAACGGCATCCAGCAGTGCAGGACAGCGTCAAAATCATTTTAATGTAACTGAGAAATTTGGGCGGTAGATCTCTCAAGGCAACGCGGAGAAACTTCTGAATGGCTAGTGGCCGTGGGAGGTGAGTAATGTCGCCAAAAATTGTACTCAAGTGAGAGTACTGTAACTTTACAGTAATATGACTCAATTAAAAGTGGTTGAAAACGGCATCAAGCGTCAAAATCATTTTAATATAACTGAGAAATTTGGGTGGTAGATCTCTCAAGGCAACGCGGAGAAACTTCTGAATGGCTCGTGGCCGTGGGAGGTGAGTAATGTCGCCAAAAATTGTACTCAAGTGAGAGTACTGTAACTTTACAGTAATATGACTCAATTAAAAGTGAAAGTGTGCAGTTCTCCCCATGCCCACGTGGGTTTTCTCCGGGTACTCTGGTTTCAATCCCGCATTCCAAAAACACGTTGAGTAGGTTAATCCACTTTTGTAGCCGTATCTTTGCCGGGCTTGTCAGGTGTGTACTTTGTACTTTTTACTCGTGAATAACATGTTTAAACTACTGACTATATCTTATGCTCTCGATCAGAAATACCCCAACCCGTAACAGCACCAAATCCTGTGGCTGATCAGCCTTTATCCAGCGACTCTGCAAATTGGCCACCAGTAATCCATCGATCCATCCACCTATCCATTTTCTGATCCGCTTAATCCTCACAAGGGTCGCGGGGGGGGGTGCTGGAGCCAATCCCAGCTGTCTTCGGGCAGTCGGCGGGAAAAAAACCCCTCGGGACAAGCGAGAGTGTTCAATCAGCCTGCCATGCATGTTTTTGTAATGTGGGAGGAAACCAGAGTACCCGGAGAAAACCCACGCAGGCCCGGGAGAACATGCAAACTTCACACAGGGAGGCCGGAGCTGGAATTCAACCTCTGCACTGTGAGCTCGACGCACTAACCACTGAACCACCCTCACCAGTAATCACAAAATTGGGACTCAGCTGGTTCCCAGAGGACTGAGTGAGCCACCAACTGACTTTGTTTTTCCAAGAAACGAAGACTACTGAAGATGTCGGGAGAACAAATTATAACGTGTGGAGCCACTGAGGTATGAAGGTCCCCGCGAGAGAGGCCTTGATTGACGTGAAGGGATCACACTAAACACCCAACCATTAAAGTCGAGGCCCAGTCCCTGTCAGAAGAGGTGGGATCATATCGTTTCAGTTTTTGTCCAGTTATGCGGTACGACCGCTTAAATATGACCCACCATGCCAGCAAGCTTGTGCGGTCTCCCAGCATGCAGGTTGATATGGCAGTCAGTCTTCGATAGAATTGAGAAGGATCGACATCAGTACAGGGAAACAGCCTTTGTGACAGCAAAAGATATTTGTCAAGACGCGAATGCTGAGGCTGTTCTTCAAGTGACGAGACTGAAGTCGACAAAAGTGTCACTTTTTATCTGAGGCACCTGATGAGCCTTTGAGTGATGCACAAAGGAAGCCGGAGGTAGCATTTTTTTTCAATGTCGTCGTCGATGCTGCAACTTCAGCCATTCAAAGAAACATTTTCGACATTGGGGAACATGAGAGAGAAGTTTGGAGTACTATCACATTTCCAAAAAAGAATGCCAGACACTGCAAACACCCTTGCGGGGTATCGTTAGCTGGGAGGGGTCGCAAAAGTATGTCTCGCCCAGGGTGCAAAACAAGCCAGACCCTGCCCGAAAGCCATGCAGACATTTTGCAATTATTCATGCACCCCCCCAAACTAAATCACGCCCACATAACATTTATTCTGTACACACTTACAAATGACGGCAATCAATTTCAAGTGTCTTTCAAAACAATATGAAGTACATCAGTCTGTGATTATTAACTTTGTGGTGTTGAACGAGTCCAGAGGGGCTCACTTTTAGACAAATGGGCTTTCTGGAATCCACATTAGGCGCAGGGATCATTGCGTTGCCATGTGGGAGTGATGGCGCCGTTAGCGCTCTGTGCCATCTTCGAATATCGCCTCGACAGTCAAAAACAAAATGTATGCCGTCCAATAACAAAAACATTACTGCTATCGATTTCTGGTGCTTTATGCCCTCATTATTTAGTTAATACAGAACATGGTAAAGACATAAATAAGATCGTTCAAAGCGCCATCTGTCAAACATGATGAATCTTATAGATGTTACAAAGCATACATTTTATTAAGATTAATCCAGCTAATAGCCCGAAGGGCTCGTTAGTAAACAGCACATGGTGAAATATTTGCGCAATGTTATGCAAGGTTGATATGGCAGTCAGTCTTCGATAGAATTGAGAAGGATCGACATCAGTACAGGGAAACAGCCTTTGTGACAGCAAAAGATATTTGTCAAGACGCGAATGCTGAGGCTGTTCTTCAAGTGACGAGACTGAAGTCGACAAAAGTGTCACTTTTTATCTGAGGCACCTGATGAGCCTTTGAGTGATGCACAAAGGAAGCCGGAGGTAGCATTTTTTTTCAATGTCGTCGTCGATGCTGCAACTTCAGCCATTCAAAGAAACATTTTCGACATTGGGGAACATGAGAGAGAAGTTTGGAGTACTATCACATTTCCAAAAAAGAATGCCAGACACTGCAAACACCCTTGCGGGGTATCGTTAGCTGGGAGGGGTCGCAAAAGTATGTCTCGCCCAGGGTGCAAAACAAGCCAGACCCTGCCCGAAAGCCATGCAGACATTTTGCAATTATTCATGCACCCCCCCAAACTAAATCACGCCCACATAACATTTATTCTGTACACACTTACAAATGACGGCAATCAATTTCAAGTGTCTTTCAAAACAATATGAAGTACATCAGTCTGTGATTATTAACTTTGTGGTGTTGAACGAGTCCAGAGGGGCTCACTTTTAGACAAATGGGCTTTCTGGAATCCACATTAGGCGCAGGGATCATTGCGTTGCCATGTGGGAGTGATGGCGCCGTTAGCGCTCTGTGCCATCTTCGAATATCGCCTCGACAGTCAAAAACAAAATGTATGCCGTCCAATAACAAAAACATTACTGCTATCGATTTCTGGTGCTTTATGCCCTCATTATTTAGTTAATACAGAACATGGTAAAGACATAAATAAGATCGTTCAAAGCGCCATCTGTCAAACATGATGAATCTTATAGATGTTACAAAGCATACATTTTATTAAGATTAATCCAGCTAATAGCCCGAAGGGCTCGTTAGTAAACAGCACATGGTGAAATATTTGCGCAATGTTATGCAATGCCATAAACTTGCGAGTTGTACATTATACTGATGGGGCATTTGGAAGATGACTGCACGAAAGGGGATTGTTACGATGAGGCTATTGAAGGCCTTACAATCACCGGACACAACATTGGAACACCTGAAGAAGCTTGTACAAGAACAGTATCAATAAGCGTTTCTTTTTAAACATTTGTTTCAGTACTTTTTTTTTTGTACGTATGTGCATACGTTTGATTTCGTGTATTCGTTTAAAATGTACTAGTAGAACATTAGACTTGATATTTGGTTCTAATTCAGTGACTGCATATGGGAGGACATGAATATTTTGAGCCATTTTTTTAATGAATAGCACTGACGGTGTCAACCAAAATCAAAATGGTGTCAATGGGCGGGGCTACACAAAGTCAGTTCACGGTAATGAGCTGAGAGGACTTCCCACCCGTTCGAAGTTGAAATCGGCCAGTCGCTTTGAATTTAATCCTTCTGGGCGAGCAGAGAGGGGAAGGGTGAACAGTTACGCACAGAGATAGAGGAGGGAGGGAGCAATATGAAAGTGACACCGCAAATAGGGATGCATTTTTGTTGTTGATGAATGTGCCATGTTGTTCCAGCTGGTACTAGTCTCTTCTAAAAATAGCTCACCCGGCGATGGGACACTGTGACTTACTCAGAAAAATTAAACATGTTAAATGTATTGATTTAAACTTAACACGTTTTATGTTTCAAATATGCTGTACTTTATTATTTTAATTATCTATATAAGGCCAAATGAATGTTCAGCGGGGTATAAATGAAAAAGGCGTCACGGTGAAGAGAGCTGCATCAAGAAGACACGGATTGAGTAATATCCATCATTTCCCCAAAATCTCATTTGAAAAGTGAGCACTCAATTTTTAAATGCAACTACTCGAGTAAATGATCTTTTCTACTGTATTGTAATTTATCAAGATACACCTGTGTATATCTGTAACGTTATGATTTAAATTGGAATAGCTTTGCCAAGGTAGGTCCCCTGCTGGCCACTCTCTGCACTGCTTGCCTACTTTACATTTAAGGGGTCCACAGTTCAGTCAGGCTGGCTTTCTGGTTTCCTCCTTTGCCCTCAGTCATGGCAGGTGACGGGTGGGGGTGCTTTGGCCCAATTGCCCAAGGCGAGGTAAAGTTCTCCATGTGGATGAAAGCTCCAGCAGAGCAGAACTTTCACACTTTCTCCACGCAGAGGCTTTGAGCACCGCAGGGACCGAACAGAAGCAAGTCAGGTGAAAAGTTTGGTTAGGGGAGATTTTATACTGAACGTCCCAATCCCAGGCGTGACTGTGGATCCGTGTCCATCAAACATGGCACCCACTTGCCCCTTTTTTTTTTTTTTTTGCATTTTAATAACTCTAAAGTGGTTTTTATAGGAAATCATGAAAACTGTCATAAATCTGTTTCGGGGGTTGAACTGTGACCATGCTAAAATTTGTGTTAACCATCCTGGCAGTACTGTAACTAAAATTTCAATGGACTTACACTCGTAAAATAAAGAAAGAAATAAAAGAGCAACTGTTAATAATAAGACAAAAACAATAAAGTCTGCAGACTCATAATCTTGTCACCTCCCATAAATGTTTTATTATTGTTGTTGACAAAGCTGTGTGTAAAAAAAAACAACAAAAAAATGGCCCGACTGTTCGGCTGCGACTGAGTGGACACTGCATTTCTTAACTGTGAGGGTCAGCACCGACAAGGCTCGAGTGACATCAAAAATAGACCTTTCCACCCTGACATCACGCATACTTCCGAGCGGCAGGACACTGAGCTTTCTCCGATGGCACCACTTGTACACAAACACTTTCATGTCATTTGATCGAGGTAGAGAGATTGAGAAAACAAAAACTGGCTTCACTGATGATTTTGGCCTTTTCTCATTTGAACGTGTGATGGCTATTACACACAATTAAGTGATGGATAAGTTGTTTTAAAATCAGAAGCCAAGGATATTTGTTGAAAACGCGGTGTGGTAATAAAAGAAACTGCTGCAATATCTTTTTGTACTTATTACGTATGATGAGTTGAAACTTGAGCAGATTTTAACAAGAATCATTGAAGTTGATGCATTAAAATTTGCTCTCGCGAGGCACATAAAGCGATGTGGTGGGCCAGATATGGCCCGCGGGCCTGAATTTGACACCTCTGCTTTCGAGAGATTAGGGATTTTTCATCGCAATTGCCAGACGTAATGCCATTATCAAATATTGGCAAGCAAGCGGTATCAGTAAGTACACAAAGGGAAGTAGAGGACTTGAACTGAGTGAGGTCTCGCAATATCTGCTGACATATTGGCAGATTTTTCTCGAAAAATTGAATCAAAATCACCATCTACGGTACTCATCTGTATCGTACATACATAGAAAGTACATACGTCTTTATATACTACTGTATCTCCTCACCGGGCATCGTTATGTATGACTAGATGAATAAGCTGCGTCCAATCTTTTAATTGAATCCAGCATGTCCAACTATGTAGCACACTTTAAAATGTCTACTCCAGAGAGATATGGGAGACCAATGCAATGCAACTATGTTATTTCTGCAAACATAAAACATATTCCATCATTTTGCCTTAAGCCGCCTCCTGGCTTATCCTGCATGTGGAGCGGTACATCGTGTTCAGAATGTTTGGGTCAGCATTTTATGGAGTTTTATTTGAAATGTAAAAAAAAAAAAAAAAAACAACTTGCTGAATTTGCTGAGTTGGTGCTTCGACCTTAATTTCCAGCTTGTTGTTTCACATTGCACCTGATGAGAATATTTTTTTCTATGCTTGGAATACACAACTGACTCCTCTTAAGCTGGTCTGCCAACAATAATTCACACAAAGTGAATACAAAATGTGCCTGAACAAGCCTGGAAATTGCTTTTCGGGGGGGGGGGGTGTTAGGAGTTACAGCATCTACTGTATGTGTGCAGTTACAGTATGCAACCGAAGACAATAAGCGCATACAGTTGAGACGGTGACCATGGAAGTCACAATTCTCAGAGGGTGTATTACCATATTTGTCCACTAGCAGGTGCTCCTGCTTTCTCTATGGCTAAATCACATTTAAAATAACCGATATTGCCACCACAATGGGGACATTTCTGTTTTCTTGAACAGAGTAAGTGCAGATTCTGTTTACATGATAAAACTGGAATCCGATGAGCAAAAGGAATTTTTACACCCGTGAAAAAGTTAAAAGGCTGGCTGAAATCATGAAAAGTCAATTCAAGTATTCAAGCATTCGATCTATTTTCTATTGTGTTCCTAGAAAGAAAAAAATATATACTTGCTTTAATGATCATGCATTGTGTGAACAAAAATGATTATTCATATAGTCAATAGATGTTCATATTGTGTATTTAGGAGTAAGCAAGTGTAAGATTAAGAAGTAAATTAATAACTTGAACTGATCGATTATGGAAAAATGATGCATCAACACTTGTGAATTATTTACATTATATTATGTACTTTAAAAATAGATAAGTATAAAAGTATGTCGACTCAAAAGTGAGCATATATTGTGAAAATAATTATTTGTGTTTCAGTCATTTACACAATTCATGTGTTTTTATTACACATGTTTAGATATTGAGTACATTTAAAAAAAGAAGTAAATACAAAAGTAATATTAATTAGTTACTAAAAACCTGCCTTAATCAATTAATGTATCCTATACAAAGTTGTGGCAAATTTTCATTTCAAAGTGAGGATTTTTTTATATTCATTGAGTAAATTCTGAAAGAATAAGTAGCTTGCTGACACTGTCAGACGGCCTGAGATGAAGCAAAAGTGATTTTTGCAAAACAATATTTATGGCCGTTACATAACCAATATGAGACGCTTCCTCAATGTAAGAGTGTGACAATAAGCCAAAGTCATTTCCTCTGAGAACATTGTACCGAGGAGGTCAATAAAACAAAACTCAATGTCTTACACAGCGCAACAATAGACTTCAAATGTATTTTGGCACATTATATAAAAAGGTTCAAACCCAGCCGCTGGGGGGCAGTGCCCTCCCCTGGGGGTGCACTGTTCCCCAGTGCCGGTCCCAAGCCCGGAGAAATGGGGAGGGTTGCGTCAGGAATGGCATCCGGCGTAAAACTTTTGCCAAGACGACCATGCGAGTTGGTAGGACGGTTTACAGGGGCGGATGGAAATTACTGACTCGCTGTGGCGACCCCTGAATAGGGACGTGCCGAAAGGAGAAGAAGAAGAAGATATAAAAAGGTTCAGCTCGACTGTGGAAGAGTGGACAGACTAAATCAGCACAGTAGCCATGCTGTGCTCTTCAAGGACAATTTATTCTTGACAAAATGAGGGAAATGTCATTTTGCACATATTGTAAGAGGTTAGCACAAAGCGTACTATTCCAATGCAGACATTGTTGACTTTAAGGGTCACTTTGACTGCATCCGGCATCCATCAAGACCCATGGCATTTTTATTTTTTATTTGTTTAATTTATTTATTTTTGCCATTTCCAAAATATAATGAACATCTTCAGCTAATTTAATGCAGCCTACCACCGCTCGTTAGACGGTATTGTCATGTCCCCGAAAGTGATCCAGAAGAGACGCAACCATCGACATGCAATTTCAATCAATTTATTGACGAAATGGGAACAAAAGAAAGAGACACCTAATAGATTGACACCAAGCCACTCAACACATTGATTGGCTAATTTGAGCTAGCAGCGGCCAACTACACTCTCATTCTTTGGCACACACGTCACTCACCAGGCCTTATAAAGAAACACATTTCTTCACAGATACTACAATAAAGAACGTGAGGCTGGGCACCCAAAGTGGGCAAACATATAACATGCACATTTTATATTGGCATTGTTGTTTAAAAATGCAAACCTATTTTTTATGCAATTATTTGATTAAATTAGTCAACAGCTAATGCCTTAATGTGAACCCTACTTCACAGGTACCTACCAGATGATGCAGGTGGTAGTCAAGTATGTGTCCTCAAGCCGGGTGTGCACCTTATGGGAGGTAGAAAAGCAAAAACAAAATTTATCCAAATAGTACATGAAAGATAGACGAAACAACAATGCAGTCTTTCATACGTAGTTGGCCTGCTTAATTCTTAATTAAGGACTCTTCCTCAACAAATGCTGTCAAGAGAAGCCCAAGAAACAGCACCTGCGAATATTTTCAAGTCAACCGTTTCCCATGTAATCTCTTTCTCATCTAAACCACTAATTTCGACAGTTGAATAAAGTATTCTTTGCACGTATGTTAGGAAAACGGACGACGAGTGCGGGTTAAACAAAACCGATGGTTTCCTACAGGTGTGTTCACTCCAAACGCAAAATGTCAAACAAAAAAATTTACGTACGAGCGAGTTGGACGTTGACAGAATAAATGCCAGGAATATTTTGACCCGACAAAACTTCAGGGCACTGAAATTATAACTTTTTAAAAAGGGGCTAAATGATGAGCGAGCGACTTTGTCGAGTCTCACGTTGTAGAGTTTGGAGGATAAAAGGAAGTAAAACGGAAAATTTTATTTCACAATAAAACCGGAAATTTAACTGAAATATAAAGTTTCACTCTAATTACAAAATAAAATTGACTAGCGAGCAATACTGTATAGATAGATAGATAGATAGATAGATAGATAGATAGATAGATAGATAGATAGATAGATAGATAGATAGATAGATAGATAGATAAAAATGGGAAGGAAGCAGTAGCAATAAGGGAATTTATTTTTTTTTTAGTTTTGCTTCATAGTTTCAGTTTATTAAACGGTTACAAAAAAAGTAGAAATATGAAGTTTCAGAGTGACAGTCTATTTTTCGGCTCTAATATATTTAAACAAGAACATTGGCAGGATGTAACACCTCCGTCAGCTGCGGCCACATTTTTTTGTTTCTTTTGTTGCCATTTTCTGTGGGTCGACTGTTCACTAAATGTGTGACACATGGTAGAATGGAGAATTTTAGATCTTATTTCTCTTGTGATGACAATTGAAAATGTATTTCGGCGCAGCCAGTCTGAAAATAAATGTGACCGAAGACCTCGGACGTCAGACGAGAAAGTATTGAGTCTCCATCCTGAGCCCTTTTCGGTCCAATGTTTGTCAGGAAGTTGTTGAGACAGCTGGACTTGCACAGCGGTCCCTCCTCATTGTTTGAGAACTCTGAAACAAGGCACAGCCGATACAAAACAGTCCAAAATGCTGTAAGCTCCCCAGCTCTCTGTATGTGCAGGAAAAAGGTGGTGAGATAACAGGATAAGTTAATGAGGAGCAGCCTCGTTAAGTAACTCTTCTTTGAATAAGAAACTAAAAAATATTCCAATTCAAACATGTGGAAACTGTGTAGGTCTACCAAAAGAATCGGATGTTTTTTTTGTGTCAAAAATGTACGCAATCGCTCTTTCGTGTGCTTGAGTTGTCATTTTCCACATCTTCCGCATTCTTACTGTAATTCTGACAGCTCACCAAGCCTCCTTTTTTTTAGGGTCATGTTTGCAACATTTCAAGCGGCCCCTCCCCCGGCCGCTTCCAGAGGAACAGCTGTCTGTCAATTTCACACCTAAAATGACCGGCCAGCTCGGTGGGTTAGCGTCTGGATACGGAGTCGTGGCCTCCAAATGGCCTTGTCACTCGGCGCTGGAGTTGAGAAAAGACGCAGGGTGTGCGTGTTGTTTCGTGTACTCCACTTGCACAATAACATGCCTGCAAAGGGTCATTGAGTGTTGCGTTCTCAGGCCTAACCTTAACAAGTGCACTTGGCAAATTCTCACAAGAAGGTACAAATGGAGAAGTCGAAGAATGTTCTGTCCCCATCTTATCTCCGAAGGTTCCTCATCGCTTCATGTCCCCCGTTAAACATGTGATTTAAACTGCATGGCGGGTAATAAATACCATTTGGATTTTTTTTTTTTTTTAGGTTCTGGCATTTATACAGTATGGATACAGGTGTCAAACTCAAGGCCCGGGGGCCATATCCGGCCCACCACATTCTTTTATGTGGCCCGTGAAAGGAAATCATCTGTGTCAAATCTCATGATCCTTGCTGAAACGTGTACCAAAATGTCAAATTGTCATGTGTGACAAAGAACGTTGAGACTTTTTGCAGTCATTTTGCTCCCCTGTTCACAGTCACTTGAACATTAATCGAACAAACTATCATAGTTGACTTGACCGATTTCATAACTAGTAATCCGTCCATTTGTTGTGTGCAAGTAATAATGCGATGAAGCGATTAAACATTTATTTGTTTTCATTGTCATAATGTACTGCTACCGAGAATATATTTTAGCACTCTTTGACCACTTTAATCTGAATCTGACTTCTTCCACAAATGTCCCAAAAGTCACCTTTGTGTGTGTTTTTTTTTTGCGTTATTTTTGATTAAAATATATTCCATGGAGAATCCAAATGAGGAAAATAAAAGAAGGGAAGTTCATACATTCGGCACCATTGTTTCACTGTCTCACTTGGTCGCAATCAGAGGCAGAAGCCATTTATATGTCATCGCCATAGTTAAACCGTGTCTCTGTAATAACGCTGCCAGCGGGAGGGCGAAGCATCAAAATGGGCCGCACGAAACAATGACAGGTCGCAGAGTCCAAACAGCACATGACCCCCCTTGACAGAGAACTACCATCTAGAAGGAAGTGAGAGGCTGACGTGATGATGTGTACAAATGCAAAAAAAAAAAAAAAAAGAAATCATGCATCACATACACTCACACACCCTACGTTCTCTCACTCCACCCATACGTGTGGGTAGAAGTACTCACTCGCATGTTTTTATGTCCGAGTTGGAAACTCAGAAGTTGTTCCTGAAGGCAGATAGGAGAAGTTGAGACTGTCTTTTTCTGGTCACCATGGTAGGGTGGATCAAACTTCTGCTTCTGGGTGAGTCAAATCTATTCTCTTGCACAGAAGTTTCCATGGAAAATAGCCCGGTGTTCGTTTTCACAACAGCTTCAGTTATGCTATAAACATTGTAAATGGAATTGTTCATGTCTGTGGGGAAAACCATTCATTTTCTCAGGAATCCATTATTACAACCCTAAGAATTAACCACATTACAGTCGGACAAATACCTTTGTTTTTACTTATCTTCCACTGTGTGTTTATCGCGATGATCATTCCTTTTCTTAATGACCGACTTGGCGCAATCATCTGGTTTTACTGCCTCGTAATGAGACCTGCAAAGTCCCTTTTAAATTCTACCTGGACAAAAGTGTTGGGACACGTGGCAATTACGGGAAATGAAAGCCAACCGACAAAATGAATCTACTTTGGTTGCAACAGACCATAACATGTTTTCAAATGTATTTGTTGAAGACTGTTATGGTCTGATGGTCTTTGCCAAATACACTGGCAAATGTATTAAGGTTTGAACGTTTGTAACCACTTCGATTTATCATTGTACAAGATGTCTGTGGATTCATCCCATAGGTGTTTTGAGAGGTATTTCTGCAACACCAAACTCATCCAAACATACATCAGGCACATGGTCAGGTGCGCAGTGGGAATTTCAGCCGATTGGTTGAAAAATTATGAAGAAATGAAAAAGTTGTGTTCTCACAGCATAAGATGGCAGGCACGTCAGTTTGAATGCTCTTTGACTAGATGACATCATAAAGCCTGTTTGTGACATTTGTGTTTTAGTGCCATGAGACTTTTGAAACGATACATTTGAAGTACCTTTTGAATTGAATCCAGATATTTGCTTCTAAATACATCATACATGTTCAAAGATAACACCGGAAATGTGTTCAAATATGGAGATGAAGATAGTAGCCTGTTATGGAGGTATGGTGATAAATGGTTTTTTTTTTCCATGATTATAGTTTTCCTGGTTTTTCAGCTGTTGACACAAGTCTCCCCTCTCACACTATATGACTTTCGCACCTTTGGTTATCTGGAGCAATTGCAAAGATATTTAGGTCGTTATTTTGACTAGGACCAAGACTGTGCGCTTGCAAGCTAGCTTGTTAGCGCCTCACGTCATTCCACAGAAGACCTCATTATGACAGATATATTCCAGCCACCGGACGCTTTACGGCGATACATTTTTGCAATTCAAACATTTAGGGATGAGGCAGCATGAGATAAAGTAGCATTCCTTTTTAACCGAGCGTGGTTAGCAGACGTGGCCAAAGCATTTGAGAGCAGAAACAAAAAGCTTGAGTTTTCATGACTTTGAAACCCCATTTTATATACTTAACGGTAGTGATTTATTTATTTTTTTAATGGTTCAAATTTGGAATCGTTAACGACTCTTCTCTGTGGTGTGTCAAATTTACAAGACATTTATTTACAGGAACCTTAGGTAGGCTAATCAAACGCAAATGTCTTTACAGTAGACAGACAAACAGCCATTTACTCTCACAGTCACATTTATAGACAATTTACAGTCCTTATTCAACCGAGTAAGTATATTTCTCAAATGTGAGTGGGCACCGCATAAACTCAACACATGATGGCCATTGTCGAGAATCGAACCCCAAATTGTTATTCGCCATGCTGCTCCATTACTTTGACTACAACTAATAGTGATAGAGCCAGCTATCAAACACACTAAAAGGAAGTGGGAGGAGGTGTGACTCTGCTTTCCATCCAGCAAGTCCCTATCTCATCTACACATTACACAACTCAGAGAGATGGCTCTCTGTTCGACTTTGAAAAAAAACAAACCCTCTATATATGACCTCATCGCATGCAAGAATCAGTCTGATAGCAGCTGCAACCCCACGGGGGAAAAACAAACTTGACTTCTTTTTGGGTTTTTTTCCCATGCAGAAAATAACAAGGCGAAGCCCGACAAAAATATCATGACATCATGTCACTTGGAAACAAAGGCAAATGGGGTAGCCTGTCAAACATTTGTTGCAATCACCACCACAACAAAAGGTGTATTGTCAAATTAAACAATCACCTCTTGGACCAGAAATCCTTACTAGCTGGAGTGTGTTATATTTTTAATACCGTGCCGAAATGATAGAAAGTGTTTGAGTTATAGCAGGCGTTTTAACATTCAAACCACATTTGTAAATGTTTCCACAAAGTCATACTACATGTTTAAACCGGCCTCCTTCTTTTGAGGGTGAGTGTGGCTTCGTTTTATGGAGGAAAGGCGCCATAATTGGCCTCCTTCTCCCCGTCTGCGGAAATGTGATGTTCATCTGTTGTGCTTTGGATAACCACAGAGGAGTGAGTGTGCACCGCGAGCAAAGGATGTCACATTTTATATACATATACTGTACTTCTGCACCCGCACTGCCAGTCGAGGTTTCCTCACCCATAGGAAGTCCCGCGCGGCCTTGCGACTGAGTGATGGCGCACACCGCGTTTATGGGAACAATCTGAGGAAATGAGGGTGGAGAAATGAGGGCATTTGCCTTTTTGACAAAGACCCTGGCGCACTAATCCATGTCAGACGTGTCATTTGACATATCCGGGTGTGCGTTTGCAGACTGACTGAGTGAGAAGAAGATGAAGTGAGGAGGTGATGAACTGGATAACGACAGCAATTTCTCATCTTTTCCCTTTCAGCTCTGTACCTGTCCGCCATGTTGGCGCTGCCAGACAGCCAGAAGTGTTCCAAGGGATTTAATTTGAAGAAAGGCAAATGCATTGGTATGATTTTTGTTGTTTTTTTTTTTTTTAATCTGTTAAGTAACCATTTAAAAAGTTGTGTTTCTGCAGCTCAGGAATCAT
This sequence comes from Hippocampus comes, assembly GCF_001891065.2. Taxonomy (NCBI): domain Eukaryota; kingdom Metazoa; phylum Chordata; class Actinopteri; order Syngnathiformes; family Syngnathidae; genus Hippocampus; species Hippocampus comes. Next base: position 275,599 of record NW_017804806.1, read on the forward strand.
ACGTAGCAACTAGTGATTCATGATAAAAATACAACACATTAACACTTTGCCGTTTTAGTTTTGTGAATTCTTCCTAGCAACGAGTGACAAGGGGGTCAAGAGACATTTTTCGCATGATTCGCTCATCATCAACGCAACAAAGTCAATATTTTTCAATTTTTTTTTTGGATACCATTTTTTAAAATTGAGTTCTGGGGCAGAAATGAATGTGCCCCATGGCCCAAGGCAACATCAAGCACCTTAACTGATACCTTTCATTTTCAGAATTTATTTTGAACCGCCATATATTAAGTTTTTTTTATTTTTTTTAGCTAGCCTTTATTTTTATTGTATTTTGTTGTTGTTTTTAGTTTTAGGCAAAAATGATTTCATGACTCCTGCCTCGGAACAACTGACTAAGACTTCAAGACTGCCTCCTTGGATTGCTTAAGCGAAATTTTTTGGCATGATTCTTTTTCTTTTTTTTTTTTTTAATTCTACCACGTTAAAAATCTGCCTAGCAATCAGTGACCAGCATCAAACCTCTCTACTGTCCTTTCATTGCTGCAGAAACAATGATTTATGTTTGATTATAAAACAATTGCAACTGATTGTTGCATCAGTCATTCATTCATTCGTTCATGTTTCCCCAAAGACCAAGACGAGTGCGAGGAGAACTACCCTGAAGACATGGGTCTTTGCGGAAAGAATGCATATTGTGTCAACACCATTGGCAACTTCTACTGCATGTGTGAAAAAGGATTTCAAACCAGTGAGGGGTCGACCAATTTTACTGCTGAGTCGTCTTTAACATGTAAAGGTAAATCATCTCCTCCAAGATACACGTTCATTTTGAATGAGTTTTACTGCTGGTTTCAGATTTGATAAGAACTTTATTTTCTGAAAATATATATGAATGCTTGGAGGACAAAGAAATCTGTGGATCGCGACCTTGTATTAACACCAGTCCAATGTACTACTGTGGTTGCAATGAGGGATTCGTTGTCAATGTTAATTCTGACTGCGATGGTAAGATGCATTGTTTTTGTTTTTGGGTGGGGTGGGGAGGAGGGGGGGGGG
>NW_017804806.1:276807-402921 GCF_001891065.2 Hippocampus comes
GGGGGTGGCATAGTTTGAAAAGTTGAAAATTAAGTATGGCTGTATACCTGACAATAATTTGAATAAGACCTGTTCCTATGTACATTTTCAAAAATAAATCGTTCTAAAAGAGAAAATGCAAACAGATTGTACTTCATAGTTAAATATAACAGAATTGTACATAACAAATGTACTGGATGACAAAAACTTTCAGCCTCTGTAACACCATGCACGGTTTAATTATTTCACGTGCCACAAATCGGAGTCTTCAAAAGCTGTAATGGCCCAATGGAAATGCAGAATTTTCTAAATATTCACGTGCAGGTGTGCCTAAAGTTATGGCCGTTTACAATAGGCTGCAGCAGTCAATTGGACATGGAGTTTGCAATGTGGATGACTTTCCTGTTTAGAGATTGATGATGTTTGTCTATCCACTGAATAGATGTGAATGAGTGTCTAGAGGAAAATATCTGCTGGCCCAATGCGACGTGCACCAACACAGCCGGCAGTTATGACTGCGTCAGCAATGCCGGCTTCGCAATCAAGTCTGGCGGAAACAACTTCACGTTACCTCAAGAGCCCCGTGCAGGTCAGCAACGCCATGCGGCTGCTGAGTGTGTAATCCAAGACAAATGTTGCACCTTACAAAAAAAAGACACTGTTTGGTGCTGGCAACCGGTTCAGGGTGTCCTCCACCTAATGCCCGAAGAGAGCTGGGATCGCTCCAGCACCCCTCGCAACCCTTGTGAGGATAAGAGAATTGGAAAATGAATGAATGAATGAATATTCGAAGATAATTGGAGAAAACATATGCAAAGACTGAGAACTATGTAGCAATGAATTGTGGAGACATGAAGCTGGTTTTCACCATTTCAGTTTTCCTGAATTTGGACGTTTGGCTAAAATGGGGCCCGGTGGCGTATTTTGGGTCCGGCATGAGTTTACCCATCTTTCACTTGATAAGAACTTGAGCAGTTTTGTTCGCATCCGTGGTTATCTGGTGCAATTACCTACATCCGAAAAATACGTCTTTGGATAGCCCTTTGGCGTGGCTGCTTTGGAGCGCCTCCGTGTCAACTGTGAGTGCAAACATGCCACGGAGGGAAATTTGGAAGTTTCAGTTATTTGTACACAAGCAATTTAACTTTTGTGTCCACATTAAATACATAAAGCTCCGCTTGTTGAACCCATTTGCTCAAAATAATATTTTGACATTCTGATTTTGTTTTTCTCAAGCTGTATGTTCGATTGATGAGACAAACCACTGTGGAAATGGAACCTGCCACATTGGAACCAGTGGCCCTTACTGTGCGTGCCAAGATGGGTTTACCAATTATGGAAACAAAGCCACTCGTTGCACGGGTAGGATTTTTTTTTCTCTCTCTCTCTCCTCCAGCATCATTTCAGGGACAATTTATTGAACCAAACTCCTTTGTCTTCAGCATTAGACTGCGATGCATTCAAAGACACATGGGATCTAAAAGAGGTAAGTCCACGCACAAGTAGTGAACTTCAAAAGCTCTTCTTGTGTTTAATTCTCCTTAAATGGTTCCTGCTTAGAATGTTGCCATTGCACATAATCTGCTGACGCAGCTGAAACGAAAATGTGAGGACCTGACCAAGGGTGAGGATCCAGAAGACTTCGATGACCCCGACCTGCTTTGGGTATTTCTGCTCAGACCTTTGTATCTAATATTGCAAAAATACTCGTACTAGGCATGCAGCAATATCAGTGTACGTCTGTACTATACTCACCCATGAAACAATGATCTGGTACTACGACACAGATACTACTTTACCAAGAGTGAATCCCAGTCCTCAACCAAAGTTAGTTGGGATATGCTATATTAAAATGGATGAATGGAACTGAAGAACTCCTCTAAATGGCCAAAATGGCCACTTTCCCACAAAACTTCCTGTGCATTTCATAGTACGGGTTCCCGAAACTATTTCATGCACCTAATCATGATGAATATGTGTACCACGTGTACCCAATTTTGTGTCAATCATACGTACTGGTTGTGATTTTTATTTCCAAACACTCCAGGGGCTTCCACAACATTACACACAGCACAACATTAAACATATCATCAAATGAAGACCACAACTCCCAACAAAAGTGATTTTTTTTTTCCTTACAGAGACTTTTGCTGGTCATTGATCAACTCTTGCTCACTGGCGCTCTGAACGAAAACAGGAAAGTGTCCAAATTTCTGGACTTGGTGGAGAGTGCGTTGAATCTGATAGGACCTTTTATTGACGCCGGCAGAATAAGGAGATCATACGCACATACGGGTAATGATACTCTATTTCCAGTGACTTTGTTTGTTTAAGATTTAGTCGGAATCTTAATGAAAGGTTATCCTACTTTACCACAACAGAAGTGTAACCGCGCATAGACATATGAAATGCCTGCACTTCAGCTCCAGGCCTGTAGGGAGCGGTAATGCGATTTACAAAGTGACAAAACATTTTTTTTTTCTCCCTGCTGGCTCAGGTGGGTCATGGTCCCACTCGCAAATTGCAAAAACATTTACAGTATGTAAACATTTTATTGAATAAATTAATGTTGTAAACTTTTAATACAATAAAATGAGCTGTCAAACTCATACAAAAAAAAAAAAAAAAAAAAACGCAATGTCGAACTGATTTTGCTCCGTTTTCAGAATTGGATCTCCTTAACCACAAAGGAGCCATGCCACCTCAGGGAGTCGCGATATTATCAACTAAGCCAGTCACGTTGAATATCACGTTGGAAACAGTTTCTGGAGATCCTTCCCTGTACCCAGGTGGTGTTCACACCTTCAACCAAATGAACGCTTCCGTGAAGGGGTCAGCTTGATTGTTGTGTTTCTGTCGTGACCATCGCAGGCTTCGCAAGTGTGTCCTTGCTCAGCTATGCAAACCTAGAAACCTTCACCGATGGCTTCTTCAGCGGGATAAATCCGCAGGCCAACGAAAGCTTCGTCATCAACTCCAAAGTAGTCACCGTCTCCGTTACGAACACCAACACCAGTCACCTGGAGGAGCCAGTCATTCTAACTTTTAGCCACTTGACACGGGTAACTATCAACTCCGCAGGTTCTAAATGAGGACGAGTATCTACTTGCACCCGAAAAAAACGTTTTCAAATAATTATAAGACGAGCCTATTAATTTTACAGTAGTGAATTACATTTTGCAACAAATCATACTAAATTCTGGAAATATCCAAGCTGTCTTGTATGATCGTATTTCTTGAAAAGAATTCTCCTTTCATGAGATTAAATGACTCACGCACACAGGACATCTATCTGTCTTGTTTTCTTCCAGGGAAACGGGCGTCTCCACTTGTGTGTGTTCTGGAACGCTTCCAATGGGAACGGGAGCTGGTCTGCCGACGGCTGCACGGCGGTGGAGTCCAACTCTGAATTCACCGTGTGCTCCTGCAACCACTTGAGCACCTTTGCTGTGCTCATGGCCCTCTACGATGTGGAGGTGAACACTCTGGCTGTGTTTAGTAATCACTCCCTATCCACCATTTCTCTTTTGATTGACAGTTAGCCATTCGTAGTGTTGATTTTACATGTATATATAGATTAGGGATTCCAAACTCAGCCTATCTCTCAGGATGGTTTCCAGCATGAAGCTGGGAGATGTTCTTTATGCATCTCTTCTCCTCCGGACAGGCGACGTTTGAATTGCAGGTCGCGACCTGGGTCGGATTGTCCCTGTCGCTAATTTGCCTGCTCATCTGCATCCTGACCTTTTCGCTCATCCGCTCCATCCAAAGCCCCCGGACCACCATCCACTTGCACCTGTGCATCAGCCTCTTTGTCGCCGCCCTCATCTTTCTTGTAGGAATTTCTCGTACAGAGAACCAAGTGAGTATTTTTTTTTTTAAAAAGCTCCTGCCTTCCTGTGCAGACCTTACTGGATCCTCATTGACTTTTCAGGGACTGCGGTAGGGCTGAATGAATTTGAAAAATGATCTGATTGTGATTTTTTTTATCACTATCTATATATGTGCCCTGCACAAAGCTCCTAATGAGGACAAGCGCTTCAAAAAATGGAGAGGTGAAATAGAAGTGACTTGTCCAATACTGTTGCTGTGTCCATCTGTTAGAATGCTTGCGCAGTGATCGCCGGCCTGCTCCATTATTTCTTCTTGGCCGCGTTTTGCTGGATGTGTCTGGAAGGCGTGCAGCTCTTCCGGATGGTTATTCTCGTGTTCAATACCAATTTCCGGACCCTCTATATGATGACGGGTGGCTACGGTGTCCCGGCTGCGATTGTCGCCATCTCTGCTTTGATCAACCCCAAAGGATACGGCACCCAGCGATAGTGAGTACTCTCCTCCATGATGGTGATTTTCTATTCCTCGCTGGGTCACCTTGCAACTTTTACACGTGTGTTTGCAGTTGTTGGTTAAATGTGGACTTCATCTGGAGTTTTTTGGGCCCGGTTTGCGTCATCATTGCCGTAAGTACAACAGGAATTTCATAAGACATTCCGAAACTCGGTGTGTGAGGTTTGTTTGTTAGTAAATGTGTCAAATTGTTACACGACAGCGTATTTGTGTGTTTTCACACAACAATAAAAGTTACATTTCCATAATATGCCCACTGTTGCTTTCCAGATCAACATTTTCTTCTTTCTGATCACGGCGTGGAAGTTGGCGCAGAAATTCTCAAGTCTGAACCCTGACCTAAACACCTTACAGAAAATAAAGTAAGTCAGCAAGTGTAAATGGCATATTTTTAAAAGTTTTTATCCTGCAACATACCAAAGATGTGTTGAGTGAAGCCCCACCCGCCCCTTATTTCTCCCAACGTGCTTCTTTGCCGCCCCCTGCAGAGCTTTCACCGTCACAGCAGTGGCCCAGCTTTGCGTGCTTGGCATCACGTGGATTTTTGGCTGCTTCCAATTTGAAAAGAACACCATGGTCATGTCTTACCTGTTCACCATCTTCGCCAGCCTCCAGGGCCTGATGCTGTTTGTGATGCACTGTCTGTTCTCCAAGCAGGTCAATCACTGAAAAAAAAAAAATCAGTTAGATTCCACTCAAAGTCTTTGTAAGAGCAACATTTGAACAACTTTCAATCTTGTTGTTGTGGATTTTAGGTGAGGGACGAGTATGGAAACCTCCTGTCCAGATTCAATGCACCGCCAAAGAAAAGCTACTCTGAATTCAGCTCATTTCCCAGCAAACAACACGTAGGAACTCATTTCTAATACTCATTTCTAATCTTTTTTTTTTTTTATTTTTCAAGACGAATAAATGATGGATTAATTTTGATGCCATGCTCCACTCACATTAGGAGGTAAAAAGTTGCGCAATTTTAGTGTCCGGATTAGATGTTTCCGGTTACGCCTTATTTGGACAAATTCTTGGTGGAATCCCCCAAACGTCAATTTTAAACCAAAATACCATACTTCCTTTTCAATTTCAAGCATGGGTCCTTGAAACTTTTTGTGTGTTCTGTTATAATGGAATTGTCCACGCAGTTTGGTGTCAATTGTTGAAACTCGTGAATGGGACTCATCAGGGTGGGCTACTGAGTGAGTAATACTGTACAGGGCAGGGTGGGGTCATGTTCAAGTCCCCTAAAATTTATACAGTTTCATCCCAAAAAAAATGGTGAGCTTTTGGCCATGTCGAGGTGCCCCCAAAAGGTTCATTTCTATAGCTTTCGATGAATGAAGAAAAAAGAAAATAATTTGAAATAATTCTTGGCCTACCGATACCAACAAATAAGCAAATATGTTAAAGTGTATCAAAAATAGTGATTTACTACCACTGTGCCACGTGAACTTATCCAATTTGAGCTAATTGAAATTATTAAAATAAAATCATCGGGATCTAGACACACTGTTTATTTAAGTAGACGTAAAACATTTACCTTGATCAAGATAATTTTGTGCAAAGACTTGAGGAAATAGAATTGAGTAAATTCAACACAACACTTTTTCAGTGGAGAAAGGACAATTAATTTGTATATCCGTGAGTTGCTATTCATACACCAGTGTGTTCAGCAAAAACAAGCTCAGCTTTCACACCGTGAGAAATAGTAGACATAAAACATTTACCTTGATCAAGATAATTATATTTTGTGCAAACACTTGAGGAAATAGAATTGAGTAAATTCAACACACTTTTTCAGTGGAGAAAGGACAATTAATTTGTATATCCGTGAGTTGCTATTCATACACCAGTGTGTTCAGCAAAAACAAGCCCAGCTTTCACACCGTGAGAAATACAAAAATAGTATTGTATCTGTCAACTACACTTGCTGAAAACAAAACACTGTTAACAATAAATTACAACAATAATAATCGAATTGGTCATTTTGAAATTACATAAATCAAAAATAAAATACTGGGGGAAAAAAATCATCTCTGTGTTCTGTTGCAGTGTAGTAAATGACAAAACACAATCCCAAACGATTGATCACATGGAGGTGAAGCGTTTTTATCCTGCTGACAGTGCTGCCCAGCCTTTGCCGATAATGAATGAGCAATAAAGTTGCCCAGTGGTGACTGATAGGCTTGTCTCTTTCTTCCTGTCATCCATTCAAAGGCATCCAAGAGCAGCCAGGACACAGGAGAGTCCCACATCTGAGGAGACAAACTCTTGATTTCTTGGTCGCGTGTACTCCACCAGCACTGGCCAGCCATTCGTCGAGATGCGTTATTCTTCTCTATGAATATGCCGCGGCATTCTAAGCAACTGACATGGAAATGTTGAGCGTTATGATGTCATTTAAATTCAATATTCTGTTGGCTACATGAAGAAAAAAACGACCCGTTGAAATGAGCTATTTCAGGGCTATATGTGCAATATGCACATTTCTCACATGTATGTGTAAAATTGGATTTCAAATTAAAAACCTGTTCTGTCAGGTGCATCAATTCAGGTACTGTGTCTAACTACCCCAAACAATCTAAAAATGTATGTATAAATGTATATTTTTTTTTTCTGTATAACGTGTCAGACATATTTACGCTGTGTGAATATTGGCCCAAAAAAATGAAAGACAAGTTGTAGAGATTCAGATCAATTCTTTGTGCAATTCACTGTGTGTTGTCAATTGTGTTTTCCTACTCCACCTGTTGCACTGCGATGTACCGTATAATTGTGTTTCTTTTGATAAATTACATTATTTCCAAGGTGTGAAAACATGTTTTTTTTCCCTCCCCAGGGTACTTATTTTCATTTTTGTATATTTTACTCTGGCGGTTTAAAAATGCTAAATAATACAATTACATTTTAGATTTTTAGTTTGTATTTTTTTACATTTGTATCATTTTATATTTAGCTTTTTATAAGCGGTTCTGATAATTAATATTCACTGTGCACACTATTGACTAATTGCCTCATCATATGCAACTTATGTGTCACAAATTGGCTTGTTCCAAAATAATTCACACTCATTAGACTTCTATTTGAAGTGACGTCATTTAAATGTGTGGCATTTGTTAAGGTGTTGTGCTTTCAGTTCTTTGACAATGCTATTCTGTGAGGTATATTACGCCAAGCTTTGCAAGCTCAGTATCTTTTGGGTCTTCCCTAACTATGAGTCATGTAAACAAAATGTTTCCAATCAGAGCTGCCGATGAGCACCAAAGTTTGTGCCCTATGTCTTCCATCCACACAAACTCCGGGGAGTGACACTTTTTGGAATGTGCTGCCCACCACGGAAAGCATTCTGGCTTGCTGCAGCTGGACAGCCAGAAATCTGAAACATTAGAAATTTTATAAAAACAAAGCTTGTATCTCAAAATTATTTTACTGTTTTGTCACCTTCAAAAATTAAAGGGTTGGAGGGGGTCTAACCAAGAGCCAATACTGACAACACTCCTGGCTTGTTTTCCTAATAAAGGGATAAAAATGTCAAAAGTAAACAAGCCAGCCAGTGACACTGTTCCAAAAGAAACCTGAACACACCAACTGTTGTGGTGTGATTTGCAGAACTGTGATTGAACAGAAAAGCATTCTTGAGGCGGAAACTCGTTAACCTGGTGGAACACGTAATACTGTTCAATCACAGAACTGCCCTAGCTTGTTTAGCAAATATTAGGCTGTAAATGGAGTGCTTTTGGTCTCCGCATTAGCAGGACACAGGCCTTCACTCTGCAGTAATGTCCTCCACAGGACGCATTATTGGACTCTGGGGTTTGTTTTCTTGGCTACAAAGGTACAGGTACGTTCCAAAGCTGTCAGAGTCAGGTGTCGAGATAATGTGGACGTATGTGCGAGCAATGTTGAAATTGTGGTTTCCTGTGTTTGTGTTTGCTGTAGTACTTTCCTTGAAGTGCAATGCTTCATCATTGCAGCATTCGTGACTAGATATTGGACTAAGATTGCACTGCTTTTGCATGTGATTATGGGCACTATGATGTTTTGGAGTGATATATTTAGGGCAAAGAAATTACCATTCTTTCAGCAAATATATTTCACTTTTGTCATCTGTTTAAGATTGACGTCACCCAAATCTCTCTAACAATTCATGAGGGCTCGGAGATATTCGCATTCAGTGATAGAATTGACATTTTAAAGCGTCTTACGCATCGAAATAGGACGTTTTTTTTTATTTTCCAGCGTAAGAATGTATCGCACAAGAGCTGTAGCATCTAATGTCAAATATTTTGTCATTTTTGACTGATTCGGGATCATATTCACTTATTATAAGTGCGACAGTATTTTAAAATGACATTTTGATGTAAATTATTCTGTTAAACACGAGATATTGTCTTATTTTCAGATTCTGACAGCGATATTATCTAATGTGGACAACAAAACGATTCAATGTTTATTTCGCACTTACCTGAGACAAATAGCTCGCCAAAATACAGTTGAACATTTTGTTACATTTCATTCAGTTTGGCGCTTTTCATATTCAGCAAGCATATACGCCAAAGGAGCAAACTGTTTCATAGGATGTTCAGCAGATTTACGCAACATTCTCCGATTTAGTAATCTGTGCCATTGGTACCGTTCAGCAACCTCTGGCAAATCTGGTTCGCGGGTGTAAAGGGGCGTGGATGATAAGATCCAATAGAAACTAAGCATTGGTTTGACGAGCAGCTTAGTCAGCCAGTAGATACGATCGTTACGTCGCCCTCACGCGGCGCTGGGGCGGGGCTTCATCGGCGACGTCCCTATTCAATATGGTGTGCAGAGGGGAGGAAAAAAACACAGTACCACCCGAAAAATTTAAAAATGCTCAATCAGATGTAGTTTAACTTTACAGATACAGATACGATGGACTCCTGATTGTAAACGGCACACTTGGTTCGGGGACTCCTACATCGGATGCCATTTGGAGTGCCAGTCAGCTTTTTTTTTTTTGTACTGCAACCACGCGAACCGGCGACATGCAAAAGTGTCACAACTATTAAAAAAAAGAAGGGGAAAAAAGCAACGCAAGTACAGAAGAGTATCGCTTATCGCTAATTATCGGAAACAGTTAAGGGTTGACGTGCCCCCCTCGGTTAGGTTAGGGTTATTGGGTGAAAGGTTACTTGTCTGTTTACTTGAGGTAAGTTGAGTTGATGCACATGACTTTAGGGGGTTTTGCTGGCGAGGCTAACACGCGCGACCTGTACTGTATTACTTCTGTAATGTATAGTAGAGTTTTAACTTTGGGAAAAGTAAAAGTGCATGCTAAATACTGCATTAACTCATATAAAAGATGTATGTAGACCAGTCACTCATTGTTATTGTATGCACATTCGTCTCCCATCTATCTGTATTTATGGATGTATCTGTCTCGTTTTTAAATCAATCTCCCTGTCACGTTATTTATCATCTATACATCCGTCTGTCTCATCTAACGTCATCTAATCTATTGACTTTTAGAATGCACAATGCAGCAAGCCTGTCAGCCTGTCTGGGCTCCATGGGGCTGCTGCGTCTTTTCGGGGTGTCCTGGCCCTGGAGTGTGGTGGCGGGAGTCGGGGTGTACCTGGGCACCAGCAGCTGGAAGTATTTCTACGTGGCTGCGCTGACCGCCAAGAGAGATGTCACGTAGGTGGACTAATTCTAATTTCACACGTCTCATGGTGCTGTATAAAGTAGTACAATATACAGCCTCTAATAGGCAGTGTACCCCAATTAAGTGCTACCTTCAAAAATTAGCGCCGTGCCTCAAATAGATGCCCGAAGAAACAAAATAACAGTTGGTGCCACTCAATGGCTGTAATTAGCTCAACTATGACATTTTTAACCGTATCGCTGAAGAAGTTATTATTGTAATATTCACCCCTTGCACAGTGGAAGCGACATCTGCAAAGCTGACGTTTAAAAGAAAGCATTGCTTTATGTGACTCAGCTTTTGGCTTGGCTCTCTCATGTGTTCCTAATTTTGTGACGTATTCTCTCTTCACATTGAATGCATTTAATAATAATCATAAATCGCGGTACCACGTTATTGCCAATTCCTCATTTGTTCTCTTTCTCAGCGGCCTGTGTGTGCTACTAAGAGTCAAGATGGCTCTGTGGCGTTACATGCGCGACGGAAGCAACATCCTCACCATGTTTGCCCAGACGGTGAAACGCAACCCGAACAAGATTGCACTGATCTACGAGGCCACGGGGGAATCATGGACGTTCACCCAGTTAGACCAACTGTCCAACTCGGTGGCCAACTGGGCCAGAAGTCAGGGCTGGGTCACTGGAGACGTGGTGGCGCTCTTTATGGAGAGTCGACCGTTGCAGGTGGCACTCTGGCTGGGCTTGGCCAAGGTCGGCGTGGAAGCTGCTCTCATCAACTTCAACCTCCGCAAGGACTCCCTCCTGCACTGTATCGGGGTGTCTCGGTCTCGGGCTCTTGTGTTTGGAGCTGAGCTTGCCGATGGTAAGAAATCGAAGAATGAATTTTAATATGAAAATAAGTCCTTTTAAGCCAAACAATTAGTGAGAGCTCTTTTTTCTTTTTCTCTTTGTCCCACATATCAGCCATGTCGGAGATCAGCGCCTCCCTCAGTCAGGCCATGGTGAGGTTTTGTACCGGAGACCACAGCACTCATCATGGCGCCTACCTGGGTGCGACACCCCTTGATCCGATCTTAGCGTCCACACCGAGGCACTCCCCTTTACCTTGCGTTCAGCATAAAGGCATGAATGGTTAGTAGTGCTGCATGGCGTTTTTTCTCTTGAATTAGACCATGGCTTACTATCTATTAATGAATCTATCTTTGCTTTTATCGTATTCTTATTGGTATTTTTCTGTATTTTTATTTAATACATTATTCTGTTTTATTTTTGTATTAATATATTTTGACTATTTTATTTTAAAATATCAATTAATTTTAAATTATGTAACTACATACTTTATATATATTAATATATTTATATTTATTTTTGATACCTATGTGTGTTTGCTTCAACTATGCCCTCACCTCAGGACACAATATTCATAAATTGATGCTTTGGAGTACGAGTGACCTGATTTAGAAATTTGTTTTTAATCGTTGTTCAGACACTTTTTTTTTTTTTTTACCTTGTGAGCAAAAATTTAAGATACGACGACTATGTGATTATTAAACTCACTTTTGAACAGGCCAGGATTAAATAATTGTTTATGCCTGTTGCAGTGTATGTATGGTGGAATACATGACTCTATGATGACTAAAAATATACTACTCCTACTACTACTACTACTACTACTACTACTACTACTACTACTGCTGCTGCTACAACAACAAAAACAGCAGTTTGGCAGATAGGGACCAATTGTTCAAAAAAGAGTCATCAAGCAGTTTATTGCCACTCCTTGTTGAAGTTTGCAGTCAAACTAAACATAGAGCAGAGAATTAAACACATTGCTTTGCCTTAGGAACGTCCATTTAGCTTAAATGGGTCAGAAAGGCACATGAACTGTGTCCATCTTGTTTTTCGAATTTAATTTTTAAGAAATCACCAGGCTTGCAAAGACACTAGACAGATGTTGTCAATTATTGATGAGACATTTTTCTTTACAAAATTAGTTGATTTTTGGGGGGAGAATGGGATGCATTTCCTTTCAATTGGCGCCACTGTACTTTCTATATTTTTGTATTTTTTTTAATATATTTTTGTGGCTGATGTATGCATTTATATTTTATACTGTACTGTATACTATGCATATTTTTAGACCGGACTCCCCGTGGGTCGTGACGTTGGCAGATGACACTGTGATCTGCAGGGAGAGCAGGAAGCAGGTGGAGTGAACGTTTAGAAAGGTGGAGACATGCACTGCAGTGGAGAGGAATGAAGATTAGCCGGGAAAGGGTTACAAAGACAGTGGTGAGGCCAGCCATGATGTACAGCTTAGACGCAGTGGCACTGAAGAGACGACGGGAGGCAGAGCTGAACCTGGCAGAGATGGAGATGTTGAGGTTCACTTTAGGAGGGACCAGGTTGGATTGAGTTAGAAATGAGCTCACCACAGGGGCAGTCAAGGTCAGATGTTTCGTAGACTTTCACCTTTTTTTTTTTTTTTAACTGTGTTTTCTCAAGAAGCACACTCTCACACTCGTGTTCGTAGGGTGTCCATTATTGTCGCTCATATTCGTTCTTGCTCTTATGTGTAACTGAATGCTCTGTTGTCTTCTCCTCTGCAGACTGTTTGTTTTACATCTACACCTCTGGCACCACAGGACTACCCAAGGCTGCTATTGTCGTGCACAGTCGGTATGTTACTCTTTATAAAATGGTCTCCCTTTAAAAAAAAAAAAAATGAGTCGCACGTGTTTGGACATCTGAGAGCAACTGTGTGTTCTACAGGTACTACAGAATCGCTGCTTTCGGCTACTATGCTTTTCGTATGCGCCCGGATGACATAATCTATGACTGTCTTCCTCTCTATCACTCTGCAGGTTAAAGAGACTATTCTTTGTCAGCACTTTTTTCCCCCCCTGCACCAATAGGGAGCGCAACTGATGCAAAAGCTTTTCACTTTGCCAGGTAACATCATGGGTGTCGGCCAGAGTCTGATAAATGGACTGACTGTCGTCGTCAAGAAGAAATTCTCAGCGAGTCGCTTCTGGGATGATTGCATCAAATACAACTGCACAGTAAGTGATTTGCATTTAAAGGAGACATCGTTTGCAACTAAAGTGCGGCTTTCGATACCATGACCAATTTGCGGTCTGCTTCTTGTCTTCATTTGAACTTCACGACTCATCTCGACTTTATTTATAGAGCGCTTAAAAACAACCAGAGTTGTATGCAAAACAGAAATTAAGCGATGGGCTCATCAGTAGAATAGTCCATTCAAAAAATGTCAGGTAATTGCAGTCGTAAATTATTTCACTCATAGGTGATCCAGTATATTGGTGAAATTTGCCGCTACCTGCTGTCTCAGCCGGTGCGACCGTCAGAAAAGGCCCACAAGGTTCGCTTGGCGGTTGGAAACGGCCTGCGTCCAAGCGTGTGGGAAGCCTTCACCCAGCGTTTCGGCGTGGCGCAGATCGGCGAGTTCTACGGAGCCACGGAGTGCAACTGTAGCATCGCCAATTTGGACGGCAAGGTCGGCATTCACACCGGCCTTTGTATTGTTTGTTAAAATGAAAGAACATAAGTGGATTTCCATCTCCAGGTGGGTGCCTGTGGATTTAACAGTCGCATTTTGCCCAGTGTTTACCCCATTCGCCTGGTCAAAGTGAACGAGAGCAACATGGAGCTGGTCCGGGATAGCCGGGGTCTTTGTGTCCCTTGTCAACCTGGTAACTAATACTACTCTTCCCTCAATGTGATAAATGACTTGAAAGGTACCCACTGGATCCCGTCCGTCTGTGTTTTCCAGGTGAGCCTGGGCTCCTGGTTGGCCGCATCAACCAACAGGACCCGCTGAGGCGCTTTGACGGCTATGTTAACCACGAAGCTACTAGCAAGAAAATAGCCCAAAACGTCTTTAAGAAGAACGACTCAGCCTATTTGTCAGGTTAGCAGTCATATTTGTTTCCGTGAAAAATTCTAAGCTAAGAGTCATGATTGACATCATTATTTTTTCGAGGTGGCTTTGATCTTCCCGTGTTCCCCCACAGGTGACGTCTTGGTGATGGATGAATTAGGCTACATGTATTTCCGCGACCGCAGCGGCGACACCTTCCGCTGGCGGGGTGAGAACGTGTCCACCACAGAAGTGGAGGGCATATTGAGCAACCTCTTGGATCAGACTGACGTCGCCGTGTACGGCGTGACGGTGCCAGGTTAGTCCACATATATGTATAATCGCACTTTGTATGCAGCTGTGGTTGTTTTTGTGGTGTTCTATGAATCAAGTATATGTAGCGTATAAAGGGATACGCACATAACGATTTTCAACAGTATGACCAACTTTTTTAGAAAGACCCCAGACAAGATGTGGAAATGCCTCTACACCTTTAAACCGTATCAAAAGAAACCACTGTTCAGAATGAAACAACCACAAAACACTCAACCTGTGATAACAAGCCACAACACTTGTGGTGCCATTTGGTGCAAGTGAAATACTGTGCTTTTCGGAAAGGTGGGCATGATCGGCGAAGTAATGAAAGAGAATCTTTTATGGAAAATGAGCGTGAGGGGGAGGAGGTACTGTCGGTAATAAAGAGCAAGAGAACGGGGACAGAGCCCTGGGGCACACCTGCAGTGACTTGAGCGGGTTGGATGAACTTTCCTGAGAATTTGGTAAATACATTTAAGGCGTCACAATTCTTTGATCCTCTCCTGTATATCATGCTCAGGTGTCGAAGGGAAGGCGGGCATGGCAGCCATCGCGGACTCTGATGGCACTTTTGACTGCGACGCGTTTCTGCAGAAGGTCCAGACGGCTCTCCCGCCGTACGCTCGGCCGGTGTTCCTAAGACTTTCGCCGAGCGTGGACACCACCGGTAAACCACCGCGAATGAGTTCCCATTTCTGAATCATGTCGTATATCATTTCTTTCACTTTGCTCCATAGGTACCTTCAAAATCCAGAAAACCAGGCTGCAGAGGGAGGGCTACGACCCACGGTTCACAAGCGACCGACTCTACTTCTTAAACGTGAAAATCGGCCGCTACGTGGCGATGGACGACGAGCTCTTCGTTTCCATAATGGAGGCCCGGGTGCATTTGTGATGCGGAAGTCTGGAATTTTAATCCTTCAGGGAGCAGAGTTGACACGACTACTCACCGAGGCAGCACTGTTACAGGGGATTCCTTTTGTTTGTTTTTAACACAGTAGGAGTAAGATGCTGCATCACGTGAGGGCATTTATTACCTCTTCCACCTCACAGAGCCTTCGCCGCACATACTCGAGTGCGATCCTGACTTACAAGGACAGTATGGCGGCTAGATCAACTTTGCCGCAGGGAAGTTCGAGCTATTCTAGCCGGGTTAAGCGACACCATGTAAGGGCTTGCAAGGTCAAATACTAATGTTTATAGTGCTCTGGATGGAAAAAAAAAAATCCAATCCATCTTCATGTCCACATGACTCAAAACCAACAATTGTTAACGTGCCTTATATTAAAAAAAAAGTCATAATGCGATTTTGTGTCAAAATGGATTTAAAAAGAAAATGTTCCTTTTTGGCTCTCATTTAACATTCCACTTCTAGAACCTTTAGTGACATCATCAACAGCTGAAGATTTAATATATACATCCTCCAGATGACCGCTTTTATGTGAACTCCCAATTAAAAATGCCTTCTTAAAATGTGCCTTGGGTTTTTTTTTTCCACGGTGTTTATAACAGTGGTTCTCAAATTCTGGTTTGCGAGCCTCCGCTTTGGTTGGTTAGAGCCAACCTTCAATTGAGTAAATTCCTGGTTTATTCCCATGAATTTCCATGCCGACTGTACACGAATTCAAACACAGTATGAGTGCATTTTTCCACTTTATTGTGAATGCCACACTGTGCCTTGCGCTGCATTCTCACAATCGTCCCTTGTTTCAGAACAAAGACTCGATTCTTCGTCTGATTCGGCTGCCGTCTTAGCTCTGTGTGGATGTTCGCGCGTGACGTGGGATCAGTCTGTCGATAGAGTCAATTTAGCGGGCAGGATTGTCAGCGGGTGTTCTTTGCAGGCTGTGCAAAAGTAAGGAAAGGCTTTTGGCGCGATGACGTCGGTGAAGGTGTAAAGCGGTTCCCGTTCCGGAGGGCTGTAAAAGGCCACCTTGCCACGGTCCATGTCCAACATCACCTTGATGACGTCCGGCTTGGCCTTCATGTTGAGCGGCTCCCACGGCGCCGTGCACGCCTTGTGCTCGCCGTTGCGAAAGCGTATTGTCCAGAAGCCCTCTGCGGGCGTCAGCACGTGCTTGCCCTTGCGGGTGACGGACTCGCTGGCCACGCCCACCACCCAGTAGGCGTTGTCCTTCACCTCCACGCTCCAGCTGTGGCGGCCCTCCGTGTAGCCCTCGGCGCCCAGCATCTCGGCGCTGACGTCGAAGCGCTCCGGGTTATTGGGGAGTTTGAAGTTCTGCGTGGAGTTCTGCACCACCGTCAAGTCCTCGGACAGGATGAAGCAGTTGGCGGCCGTGTTGGGATCCACAATGACGGGACCTTGCAGAGGACGCATTGTTAGACATGAATTAGTTTTCTTGTGCAGTGTTTCCCACATGTTGTATGAGGTTGAGATCTGACTGACTGCTACAAAGCCGTACTAATACAGTGCGTATGTTATACTAAATGTTATCAGTATTTAATACTGTTTTATAATGATACATAACTATATTTATATGAGTAATTTACATAAGGCCCAAGAGATGAATTGACTTAATTGGCCAATATTAGCTCTTTCAAAGACTGGACAAATGTTATTTTCGAATTTTGCCCACTTATTACAACATAATAACAACAAAAAAGATAATGACATTTAAACCCCGCCCCCCCAAAAAATATATATATTTTTGCAGATTTTTCCTTTGTTGGGAACAAATACTAAAAGGACAAAGACAAATCTTCTGCCTGTAATTCATGTTTTTATTGTTGGTTATTCATGATATATTTTCAAAAATTAATCAGACGATTAATCAGTTATCAAAGTTCCATTCCGACAAATATCAGAATCGGCATCGGTCTTGAAAAAAGCCGATATGGGTCAGGTTGTAATTTTTCAAAGTGAAGTGTGTAGAGTCTCTGTCTGGAAATTCTGACCACCTTTACATCCACATGTGTCGACTGACTATTATTACAGATTTGTGAAAAATATAAAATATACCACACTTACTGTATTTGACTATTTTCTTCATCTTCTCCCACACTTGGTACTTGAGAGTGCCAATATGCTTTGCCACGTCGATCAGAGCACCACATAGCTCTTCGG
Source organism: Hippocampus comes (assembly GCF_001891065.2). Lineage (NCBI taxonomy): Eukaryota > Metazoa > Chordata > Actinopteri > Syngnathiformes > Syngnathidae > Hippocampus > Hippocampus comes. The sequence continues at coordinate 294,042 of NW_017804806.1, forward strand.
GGTCGCAGGAGTTTATCCAGGTTCTGAAAACACATGTTGAAAAGTTGTCATAGACATATTCATAACTGTCATCAAAAGTGTTAACTTGAGGCTCACCTCCTGATGATGTTCTTGTAATTCTGTGAACGAAAAGGAACGCAGCCGTTCACATTGTTTTTCGGGCCCATTCAAAGCAGGAAAATGAGATTTCTATTGTCGGCTCTCCCTACCTTAAGGAAGGGGATATCTTGCGTTTCCATTTCTTTCTCCACCAAGCGGATCACTTTGGAGAGTGAGGCCAACTCTTGGTCCAACTCCTCGATCCTCTGCTGGACGACCAGGCTCTTGTGAGCCTCCTCGGCTTTCAGGGCGGAGAGCCTGTCCGCCTCCTGCTCTCTCAGGAAGCGGTGGAGCGCCTCGAATTCCATCTTGATCTGTGTTTCCGTGTGCTCCGCCTGGCTCTGCATACAATGGGCTTGCCTCATTATTTTGGAGAGCTCACTGTCGCTAAAATGATATGTCCCTCACGACTACTGTATTAGCTCTTTTGGTACTCTCCTCGCTCTATCCTTTTGTCTCTGTTTCTCAGAGCTCCCTCACATCGGCAGATTGGCCGCCCTTACGCTTAAAAGTACTTTGACCATGATACCATTGAGGTGAATGTACAGTATATACGTTCAGACAGTACCTTGACGTGCTCCTGCATGTCCTCGCACAGAAGTTTGGCATCCCTGTACTGCTGCAACTTCTCTTTTAAAGGCAGCAGGGCACCTTGCAGCTCTTCCTATGTGGAAGTCAGTAAACAGCAAGGTCAGAATGTGGCGCGGCAGCGGAGCTTTCAGCGGAACACGCTGTCTGGACGCACATTGCGGCGCCAAATAAATGGGTCACATCTGTGTGGAAGGCTCAAGCGCGGCCTGTTGACAAGCGTAAAGCTGAACTCGTGCTGGTTGGGCCAAGCGAGTATTTTTTTCACATTAGTCGGCGCAGGTCTCTCATTCTTGAGGGAGGCCCAGCAGGCAGAATGGGATGAGCTATCATAAAAAATGTGCACAGGGGCTTGAGTTTCAGGAGCCCAGCAGCCACGCGAAAGCCAAAAATCTATTATTAGAATGGTAATAATCTCTGATCACCATCATCGTGCATATTAAAGAAACGCCATGCCTGTGTGATTCAGAGATACACCAGATAGATTGATAGATAAAGATACAAATACTACATACTGTTAGATACAGTATACCGGTACTTAATCCTGCGGATGAACTTCAAATAAATATAATAAAATCTGAAAATATTGATGAAATGAAATCAAATATGTATAGTTACCATAAAAATCAAATAATGACAAGGGAAATAAAATACTTGAAAATTTATACAAATTAAATCAAGTAACATTAAAACAAAATGTATAAAAATGCAAATCTGAGTAAAATACTGAATAATATAATACAAAAAGAAAATTGACAAAATGTATTCATAAATTAAAAAGTATAATGATTTTGAGAAAATCCAAAGCAAAAGAAGAAAATATCAAAATTGTTTTTAAAAAGTTTTTTAAAAATCCATACAATTTAAAATAATTCCAATTAAGAAAATAAATTAATCAAATGAAAAGTATAATTAGAATACAATAAAATATTTTAAAAAGGACAAAAAAAAGACAACGCAAACAACTAACCAAGCAACTACAACTAAATATTAGTGGAGTAAGTAGGTAACAATTACTGTAATGAATTTCAAAACAAGAACATGCTAAAAATATACAAACATAAAAGTAAAAAATACAAGAATAACATTCTAGTAAAAGTAAAATTGCAAATAATTAAATAATAAGGTCAATGTCGAATAAGTCAACATCTTCTTAACTTAGACCAAAGGGGCATGCATAGAATTTGGAATTTATAATTTGTCATTCTATAGACAGGTGATGAAATCTCATGTTGATTGTTGCTGATGCAATCAAAGTGTGCCACTCTTACCTTACAGTCATGAGCCCCCTCTCCAATGGGATAGAGCCTGTGTCCTCGGTGGGCCGCGGCATTCCCGCACAGCCCGCAGATAGGCTCCAAGTCCTCCAAGCAAAAGAGCGTCAGCTTCTCCCCGTGCTCGCTGCATGCATCGGGGTCACTCTTAGACCTGCTGTCTGTCGTGAAGGCCTTGCAGGCCCTCCCCAGCACCATCTGATCCATAGACCGAAAGGGAATCTGGGGCCACTGGCCTTACGTCCTGCCCAGTTTTCTCTCTGAGACGCCTCTACGCCTGCCTGTAAGAGGGCCGATGTGGCCACTCTGAGTTTTGAACGGCGAGGTCGGTCACCCTCCTAGTGGGGTGGTCCGACGACCATGAGCAAAGCATGGAATGGCCCCTCCCATGGCCCCCACACCTCACTAAATACAGGACAACCTCCGTCTTTAAGCCCCGAAATAAGTGTTAAGCCCACAGCTCCCACAGGCATATCTCATGTCGGTTGGCGTTGTTTGACTATGCGTGTTGTACGTTCTCGAATAAACGCCACGCGTCTAAATAGAACAAAGAGCCTTTTGGTCACGAGGTAGTGTGTCAGGGTATGACAGCGGAGGGAAGAATTGATGGCGCTGGAATATTTGCCATGATTACTTCTACGATATTTGAGAAGAGTGATGAAAAAAAACTGGCGAAGCTCAACACGGTGGCTCATATAAAAAAGATTTAGAGGGATTTAATACCTGTAAATGTAATGTGACGAACATTCAAGATATGAATATGGAAAATGAAGACGCTATCAGTCATGAGGACTTTCTACACTCTCGCCACATGTACAGCTCGGGCCAACCAATCACATGCCATCTTTCAAGTTTTACGCTGATTCACAGCTGAAGCGAGCCAATGACAATCATCATAACAGAGGGAGAGGGACACACACACACACACACACACACACACACACACACACACACATACACACACAGAAATGTAGGCGCCCAGTGCGCACGCAATAAATCCATTTGCGTGACATAAGCCAGCGAGACACATAGGGTGCCGTCAAGACAGAGAAATACAGTAAATACGGTAAACATATCTTGTTTTACAACAATAATTAACCATATTTATAATTTCATATTTACCAGTGGATAAAATGTACAACCGGTGCATATATACAGTTTATAATAATGAAAGTCATTTAAATGAGTCATTTTTATCCATTTTAGCAATTATAATGGGCGGGAATTCTTTTTTTCATTATTTAAAAAATAATGACAAATCTACTATTGTAATGTGGAAAATTTGAAAAACAGAAGAAAAATAATTTCTGATTTGAAAATCATAGATTTTACTAACCTAACCAATACTCACTTCTGTGAACTGTTCATAATTCCCTCCACTGGCAAATGATTTCTCTCTGTCTTTTTTTTGTACATCACAAAAACATGGCATTCGAATAGGGTGTGCAGACTTTTTGTATCCACTGTAAATGAACATCCACAAAATATGATAAACATCTATAAGTATTGTGCAGTGCTGTTCTCCTCCCCTTTAAAACTACAACAACAAATAACCATATTCTTAAGTTATGACCACTGGGAAAATATCAATCAGAACTGGGGATTCTTGTCTTGGCTCAAATTCGTTCATGCATCTCTTTCCCTACCCGAACCGTAATCCAGTATTTTGTTGCGCAAGCAAATTACCAGAACTGACGCACTTGCTAAAATAGGACGCAAACATGTGCAGATAGGAAGCTCAGTTGGGGATACAATCGCACTACCACTAACGGATTGTACAACATACAAAGTGCTATTTAAGGACTCGCCGACTGCTTTAAAACCAGACAGGTGAAGCAAAAACAATGTACGGTGTCGTCTCTAAGCTATTTAGTCCTAATTTTAGGTCCTGCGCTGTTTTTTTTTTTTAATTGGGGCTACATCGATGCCAACGCATTCCTGTATGATGACACTCAAGTAATGGAAGCCTTCCAAGCTGCATGTGTCCAATGGGGCTACTTCAAGTGCATTCTGCCGGTGAAAGCTTCATCTGCACTCATCCCGGCAGACCAAATTAGTCGTTTGTCGTCTTGCTGCACGGGTGACGGGGCAGAAGTTCAGAGCTAATGTAGTGGAGCTGCTAACTGATGGGAGTCAACATATGCCCGGCATACACACGCACACGTGCGGTACTGTACATGCTGGGGTTTGCTGTGCGCAGTACGTCCCCATGTGGTCGACCAGTTAACATGCATTCATGTGTGTTGGATGCGCTCGTCCTTTAAATAGAACGAAGGACCATATTTAGTCGCGGGGGTCACATTAAGGCAGTTGAACCCGTGATGAAAAAAATCATCTTTAATATGACTGATCACTCATACAACTCTTTTCGAGAAGGAGAGTAAAAATTGACACCTAAGATGCAGTTGCAAAAGTGTGCACACCCACTGATAAGTGGGGATGTTGGTGTACTGAATTAATATTCAAACTCAAGTTATATGGGAGTCAGCAAACACCAGCCACCAATTAAAGTGCCCCTGAGTAAGCCCAAATAAAGTTCTGATGTTCTAGTAGGCTTTTTTTTTTTTGCTTTCTACAGTAGAAGATGCCCGACTTAAGCCTTTGTGCTAACACTAATATTTCCAACTGTTGATAATTCCTTTCACCTTGTGTAAGTCCACAGTTGCAGAAAAGAAAAATAGCCCCAGAGAATAATGCTGCCACCAGCATGCTTCCCTGTAGGTGTGTTGTTCTTCTGGTGATGAGCTATGTTATACCTTTTTGAATGATGGCCAAAATGATATTTGCAAAAACACACTTGAAATCTCCCCAAAACGTGGGAAAACATTTTTAAAGTAAAACCTAGCATTTGAACAGGGGTGTCTAGACTTCTTATTTGTATGTACTGCATAAGCACTGACATAATAAACACCCCATAGCATTAAAGTGTTAGCCATTCCTGTTTTGGGATTAATAAACACTGCGCTAGTCTGGTGTTAAATTCATTCGAACATAATGAACATCGTGTTTGGGGGCTGGATGTACAGTAACGGAAAAAAGATGACATCAGAACTGGTTCGACCTGTCTTCCCAGAGTTCTATTTGCTATTTGTTTAAGAAGAAAGAGCACATCTGTCATCACACGGGGTCCAGCTTTATTGACGACTTTACGCACGAATGACGACAAAAGCGGTGCAATGATCCAAGAAATACAGTATATTAGGATTAAAAAGACAAACAGTGACTGTAAATGCCAGCTGTAAATATAAAGACAGCAGTGTGTGCGTGTGTATATTTATATAATAGGAAGAAAAGGCATACCAAGAATATATGCCTCGTCTTAACTGGAAAAGTCAAGCTGGCTCACAGCTCCGCACATGTGACGCTTTGTTTGTGACTCACATGACAATAAATCATCATTGTGCGCATTGAGTAACCAAAGCGGACGACTTGATAATGGAATGTGTATTAGCTTTGTTTGAAATAAAGGGAACAAATTAATTTAAGAGGAAGAAAACAATATATATACATATTTTGTACCTCCTGACAGGAAAACACATGATTGTGTTCTGCCAGTTGTCAACGTCTTCATTCACAAACAGCAGCGGTGTTTCAAATATTAAGGCACTCCAAAGCACGATAACAAACATATTGATAAATGAATTATTGATGGTTCATTAAATGCCAGCAAATGTTTTCTGTATGACATTTAGAGTCGTAAAAAAATAAAATAAAATAAAAAATAACAACACTGATCGTAAAATGACAAAGACGTGTTAGGGCCAAAATGAAAAGAATAAAAATTATATTAAGTTGTAATCTCATGAGAATGAAGTTGTCTATTTTGGAGATCAAAGTTGTAGTATTAGAATAAATTAATATTTTCAAGGAATTTGTTCATAATATCACACGAATAAATAATGATGTTTGATGGAAAAAAAAGCACTTTTGAATTTCAAAATCCGCCCATGTATGTAATATATTTATGCCGAGCTAAACTCAACTTTTTCGAGAGCACTGAAAAAAACAACACTACAACTGAAGCAAAATGGTGTACATAAATAAAATAAAAAATGATAAAACAATCCAACTATATTCTCACTACATTACAACTAATATCAAAAATAAACAACCTTTTATCTCCAAAACTTTATTCCTGTTACACTGCGGCTTTAATCAAAAAAGTATTTTTTTTGTCTCAAATATGCAACTTTATTCTCTGAAGATCACGACTTGAATCTTGCAGTATAATTTTTTTTTTTCACTGTGGCCCTAATCCTCCCTTCAATGAAAATACATGATGTTGGTATCAGTGACATTTTTTTCTTCATTAAAAAAAAAAAAAGTAACCAGTGTGACCAGACAGTACTCATTTTTTTAACATAAAATTCTCACAACAGCACAGTGTAATAGTGATAGCATGTCTGCATCGCAATTCTGAGGTTCGAGGTTCAAATCCCTGCCCCCGGGCTTTCCTGTGTTGAATTTACACGTTCTCCCCTTCATCCCCAAAACGGAAATCGAGACTCGCAATTGTCCCGCGACACTCACGAGTACAAAGAAAATGGGTGAATTGAACATTCTCGTCATGCCAGTGTATGTACAAGCTTCATAATATCATATTTGGTTCCAATAATCCATTTTTTGTTTTCAGCATGGTGCAGCCTCACATCAGTTTCCTGTCGGGCAGCTCGGCCACGCGCCCTGAGCGCTGGTGCCGCACCTCCAGGTGTTTGCCTTGCACGCAGTCGAAGTGGCGCAGCAGCTCGCCATAGTCCACGTTGGCGTGCGGGGCGCGCTTGCGTTCTGCCTCGCGCTCCTTGGCGTCGGCGCGCTTCGTCCCGTCCACCGTCCGCATCAGCTCCGGGTTGGGGACGCACTGCAGGCGGTGCGAGAGCAGCTGGAAGGCCTGGCTCTGTGGCAGAAGCATCAGCAGCCCGTACAGCGCCTTGATCAAGTACGGGTTGCTCTCCACGTCCAGCAGCTGAAGGCGCAAGTAGGTAAAAATGGGACTCTCCACCAACTGCACCAGTTTGTCCACCTCCATCAGGAAGTCCACCGTCACCTCCAGCCCGCCGAACTTCTGGATGAGGTCGTAGGCATGTTTGTAGTTCTGCGTGAGGAAGCAGAGCGAAACGGTGGCGACGGGGTTGTGGCACCACGAGCGGTAGAGGCAGCAGAAGAGCGCGCAGCTCTCGGCTGTGCGGAGGTCTTTCAGCTGGTTGCGCAGCTGGAAGAGCTCGGCGGACGTGAGCAGGATGGTGTTGAGCGTCTGCACCATGGTGGAGGCGAATTTCAGGTCCTCCTCCTTGAGGAGGATGTCCGCCATGGAATGGAAGATGTTCTCGGCATGGAGGAGCAGACAGAGCTGGCGGATGATGAACGCCCCTCGGCTTTCCAGCAGCTTTCTCTCGGCGCTGAAGCGTTTCAGGAGGTTGATCATGAACTTGTAAAAGTAGGAGTTCATGCTCGGGGTGGACGGCGAGGATTCGGCGACCCCGGTCTTGCCCACCTTGTCCGGCACCTTGAGCGCCGGCCTGCTGTCGAGCCCGTCGCATGCCGCCGCCGGATCCGTCTGCCCGGCCGGCGACGAGGCGATCTCGGCCAGCACCTCCAGATCTTTGAGGATGACCTCGTCTGACTCGTCCGAGAGGGTCTTGAGCAGCATGGGGAAGAGGCTGTCTGTGTGACGGAACATCTTGCGCGGCGTCTTGATGTAGAGGTGGTAGAGCCACTTGAGCACAGCGATGCGCGTCATCATGCCCGTGGAGCCATCGTGGAGGTGGCGGTCTAGCACCTGCACGATACCGTCCATGTCCAGAGTCACCTGAGATCGATCGGTGCTCGCCGGGGCAAAGAAGCTGATGTTGCTGAAGCCCGCCGCTTCCTGCGAGGAGTTCAGCATGTCGCCGCCATCGCCAGCGTCCACCTTGTCTTCTCTCGACGGTGACTCGGCGCTTCCGCTTTTCTCCTCTTCGTCGTCGTCATCGTCATCCTCAGGAGTGACGAGCTTCATCAAACTGTAGTTGCAGGCGCTCGCCGCCTCCTTGGTGTTCTTCTTGCGGTCGTCGTAGGAGAGGCACGGCAGTACGGCGGTGAGGATCCCCGACGAGTAAGGCAGCACTGCGCGGCCCGCCAGCTGGATGAACTCCCTCATCCACGTCATGGCGGTTAGCTGGATGAGGTCGTTGGTTACCTTGGTCTCATCCGCCACCTGGCAATGGATGACCAGGATGTTAGCCATCTCAGCGAACTTCACGCTGGACGGCGTCTTCTTGATCTCCTTCAGGAACTCGCCAAGCACCACCTCGCACATCCGGCGGATCTCCTTGCTGTTGTCCCCCAGGATTTGGAAGAGGCCGTCCAGGATCTCGGGGAGGTAGTGCAGCAGGTTGATGTCAGGTACGGACTCCAGGACATGGATCCAGGAGATGATAAACTGCCGGGCGTACTGGTTATTGGAATAAATGCGCTCTCTTAGTAGAGGGACGAATGCGACGAGGTCGAACTTGTTGCTTTCAGTCACAATGTCCTTCAGGAGTCGGTCCAAAAGTTCTGAGCCGCTTTTGACATTGGGGTCCGGATCAGCTGCAAGCTTGCTCAGTCCATCAAAAAGGAGGTTAAAGTGGGGCAGCACGGCTCCCCTGGCCACCTTGACTATATTATAGAGAGCCTCGCAGGCGTAATAACGCAGGCGGCTGTCGGAGTCGTTAAAACAAGTGAGCACCGGCTCGATAAGCTCCTTCAGATACAGACCAGACTCCTTGCCCAGCGCGATGGAGCACGCGGCCAGGCCGATGAGTCCTCCCTTGCGGCTGTGCGGGTGCTGAGACAGCGCGAACTCCGAGGCCAGGATCTGGATGACGTGACGGATCTGAGTGGAGTTGTTCTGAGCCACGAACTCGCGCACCAGCTTCTCGATTTCCAGGGCCGCCACTTTCCTCTTCTCGTACAGTTTATCATTGAGAGCCCGGACGATGTTGGGCGTCAACGGAGTAAAGTCCTTCTCCGTGTTCATGATGGCAGCGTAGGTCCCAACAAAAGTCTTGGTATATGTTGTATTCCCGTTGAAGGTTAGGGGAAACCGCGAGAAAAAGGCTGCATTTAGGAGAACCTGTCACGGGAAACGAGCCGTTAGGAGAACCAGGAAGCGGCGTGTAAATGCGAAGCAGCTGACCGGTTGCTTCCGGCGGAAAGAAATAGGTCATAAAACCGTGTAGCAAACAGAATTTATTAATACTTATATTTGCTTGCTTATTAATTTTACCGAAATAGAGCAAATGAATAAATAAAAAAAATTAAGACTTAATTTATTTTATTTTGTCTTGCATTATACACCGTTCCACAATCCAGTGGCGGTAATGCATTTGCTAACCGTCAACAAATACAGCGAAGAAGAAAAAGAGGGCTACGTCATTTACGTCATAGCTACTCTAGCCCAATTGGTTCCGCTTGACTTGAGGGAAGAGAGCTTCCTTCCTCATTGTCACATCCACTCGCGTTTTTTTTTTTTTTTTACCCGAAAACAATTTTACTTTTCAGACCAAGATACTTTTTGTCCCAACAAACAGAGACGTTCTCAGAAGCACACACGCTTTCCAAAGCGATGGAGATCAACATATCTCTTCATTCCAAGCTTTCCTCCATCATGGAGTCGATGGCCGAATCCGCCATGGCCGAGCTATGCAAGGCGGTGGATGAGGACACGGTGGAGCTGCGTTTGGAGTTATCACGGCTCAAGACGCTCAACTCGGCGCTGACAGAAAAGGTTGACACTCTGGAGTGCGAGCTGACGGCGGCCAGGAGCGACGTGAACGGGCTTCCCCGGAGTCACCGTACCGTCGCCATCCAGACAGATGATGACGTTAACGGTAAATAAATGCTCGTTTGTTTACATGTACATTCCCTGGACACAGCATCATGCAACACACTCTGTATTGGATGGCATTGGATTGGAAGGAATGGTATGCATGATATACAAGTAATTAATCTATAACAATGATTAGTATTAACGCAAATGTTAAAAAAAAGTGGACGCAAATGTTAAAAAAAATGGACAATACCTCTACTCCATAGAAGTATTTCTAACTGCAGATTTCCGCTAGATAGTAGTGATTTTTGTGATAAACATACAATACGATACATTCTATTCCCCCAAAATATCTGCAACGTAGTGTACCCTGCTTTAGTCGTTACCCCGATAGCACTGTGCGTTTTACTTTTTGGCCTTTTTTTAAAAAGGTGACAATAAAATGTCTTTGGGTTTCATTGTAACTAAATCATTATTTTGCCAGAACAGTGTTAAAATTCTTTTTGTCTTGAAATAAACTTTTGTGTAATCCATAACATGGATGGCTGAAACAGCCACGTTTTCCTCAACTGCCTCGACTGTTTGATTTAATCCATTCTGTCTGCTTTTTTTTCCCCCCAGAGTCTGTGTCTCCTGTCATTGAGGGTGTCTTTGGACAGGACTGGTGCCTTAATTTGTGGAAAGACAAATTCCGTGCTGGTCAGAAGGTTGATGCTCAGCAAGTAGATGCTGTGAGTTTCGAATATTCAGTGTGTCTGTTATACTGTGTATATTCATGCTGTAAATATGTTGTTTTTTTTCCCTCTGCAGGATATGATGACTTCAATGCCTCTGGACTGTTTCTCTCCGGGCGAAGCGCAGGATTTGGAGAAAGGTGCTGAGTTTTTTAGTTTTGAGTCTTTCTCGGAGGCCATAGAAAGATGGCAGAGGTCCAATTTTGTGGAGCTTTACAAGCGTAGCTCCAGAACCGTAGAGAATGCCAAAAAGCGGGCGAGGAAAAAATCCTACAGTGACGATTTAGTGTTCGCCGAGCTGGACTTTGCATGTGCCCATGGCAGCAAAGGGTAAGTTTGTACAATTACTACCACGGACATAAGACCCTGTAACAGATCAGAATTATTGATAGTGTTTTGCTCTTTGGATCTATGAAACTGGAAACACGGTGTCACTTACCAATATCTTATTAATTTACATTCATTCTTAGCCCTGATTTGAAACGTTGTCCATTCACCATCAAAGTGAGAGTTACACCTGATGGAAGGAAGCTTTACATAAAAGACATCAGTCCTGCAAATTGCCACAATCATGAACTCTCCCAGGTAAGGCAATTAGCCGTGTGTTAATGTAATAAATGTTGACCGGTTCAGAAAGATTCGCACATTTTATGTACAGCGAAAGTATCGATGGTCAAACGTGGCAGGCGAGGTGAGATTTTTAAGCTGTCCAAAACTTTGCCACGGTACTCACGACGCAGATGGGGAACCCCACTTGGCCGTAGTATAATGGAGTGAATGCAATTAAACCAGACAGTACATAATCAGGTGTATCAGAATTTGGAATTTAAAAAAAGGAAAAAAAAGGCATTTTTATTCTACTTGTTCCATTTCGCAGGTTGTGCTGACCGGAGAATCGGAGAATTCCGATGTGATTCTAGTCAAAGTCGAAGATTATTTGGAGGGCACTGCTGGCAGCTTCTCCCAGGAAACACTCAGTCAAGAAAGTAAGTGAATCCACTGTCTTGAATGGCATACGCGAATAGCGATGCTTAACTTTTACGTAGACTTGTTTGAAATGTGAGCGACATCATATGTGATGGGGGGGGTTTGGGGGGCGGGGACATCAACGGGTATATTCTTACTGCTCTTATGGCGTGTGGTGTATTTGATGAGCAACACAGCACACCTCACCCGAAACCACATCTCCGCAGACAAAAACTCGCCTGATGCTTGTTGTAGTACCAAGGTAGATCTTTGAGAGGCAGCATGGTACCACATGGCATCCACACAGCCTTTGAGACATTTAGACTTGCAACAACAATTTGCTCTTCTATTTCTGTCTGGCACCAGCATACATCCACGCAGACCACCTCTCCGGCGCAGGACGACGAGTTTGGGACTTTCAGAGCAAAATTCTCCCATCCCATCAAAAAATAAAAATATATATATAATAATGGTGGCCCTGGTCCAGTGGTTAGCGCGTCAACCTCCCAGTGCAGAGGTCGTGGGTTCGATCCCGGCTCCGACCTTCCTTTGTGGAGTTTGCATGTTCTTCCCGGGCCTGCGTGGGTTTTCTCCGGGTACTCCGGTTTCCTCCCAGATTCCAAAAACATGCACGGCAGGCTGAGTGAACACTCTAAATTGTCCCTAGGTGTGAGTGTGAGCGCCGATGGTTGTTCATCTGTGTGTGCCCTGCGATTGGCTGGCAACCGGTTCAGGGTGTCCCCCGTCTACTGCCCGAAGATGGCTGGGATAGGCTCCAGCACCCCCCGCGACCCTTGTGAGGATAAGCGGATCGGAAAATGAATGAATGAATGAATAATAATAATAAAATCAAGTAACTGATCCCCATTGTTGATCTTGAAAAGTTGTGAAAGCCTTTAGTCATTTGACTGAGACTCAACAGTTCTTTACGGCAACAAGAATCTGTTAAAAAAAAAAAAAATACATGAACGGAGAAACGATTAAAAATTGTTTATGTTGCCTTTTTTTGGATAACATCAGCACACAACAGCACACCCTGGACTTTCCAGGAAGTGCAGACCTTCCTCGGTATCCTCGCCGAGGAGGAGGTGCAGCGGGAGCTCGTTGGCGCGGTTCGGAACAGGAGGGTTTTCCAGCTGGTCTCGCAGCGGATGGCCGCCGAGGGCTTCCAGCGGACGTGCGGCCAGTGCCAGATGAAGTGTAAGAAGCTGCGCTGCGAGTACCGCAAAATCAAAAAGCAGAACAGGCCCAAAGCGTGGAGGTGGTTCGAATTGGTGGACGCCGTATACGGTCATAGGCCGGCGGTCAACAAGCAAGGCGTGGACACAGCCACTCTGCTGGAGGCCATGATGGAATCCGTTGGTAAGTTTTGCCGAATGCGAGCTTGTTCAAGTGCTTTAATGTGGATTCTTTCCATTTTAGCGAGGGGAGGAATTTGTCCTGTCACTCCATGTCAGTATTACGGGAACCCGGTCAACGTGCTATTTCTTTCTCTCTTAGGAAATAGTGGAAATTGAATTGCCGCCTGTAAAATCTAAAATAAGTTTCACGCTAGTTAGGTCACCAGCAAAATGTAAACACTTTTGAGTCTTGTGTTCACCCTAATTTTGGTGATGGGTTGTCCGCTCGGGAGGCGATTTGCTTCACATCAAGACTACACGTAGGTCACTTTTCGGTGCGTATTCTTTTATTATTATTATTATAGCTATATTGTACGGGACAGGGCAGAGGCACGTTTGCGTACGTTTGGTGTATATTTTTTCCTGAAAATGAACTCTCAAATTGTACTGCGGTGATTTTAGTGCTATTCGAAAGACTCACTGAATTAAATGTTCAAATGGTGCTTAACATCGCCGTGGCCGAAACTTTTTTTTTTCTATTTCAGAAAAGTAAGTCCAGTTCAGTTATGTCTAACTTTTACGTATAAAACATTTGTATTCATTCTTTTAGAATTTTTTTAACAGTCAGTTAGGTACAATGATGATTTCTATTTTATGTGCAATGCATGTCAAAAGCGGCTTACAATAAGATTTTTTTTTTAATAAAACCTCTGCTTTATTTTGGAAGTTTTAGTCCTGCTTTTTTGATCATTGACAAGCTAAATATTTTTTAAAGGTGGTACTTGGTGTAAAATGTTCGTCAACATCTATTCTACTGCATATTAAAAATTAACTGCAAGTATTTACTTTGGATGTCCTGGTACATAACACATACTTTGTGTCACTTCTCAGAGGAGAGTTTGGGCTCCAGCTGCGGCAGCGGAAAAAAACAACCAGCTCCTGACCTCAACTGTCAAGGAACTCGACAATGACACGACCTTTGACCCGGATGGCCCCCTCACCGGATGTATTCCAGAAAACGGAAAAGGGTTATACGCTGACGTCACCGACACGCTGGAAGAGTTGTCGACGGCGGCTTGGGAGACAGAGGAAATGCACGAACAGCACATCCAGATTTACCTGGAAGACGCCCGCGAGGCTTTGACGGAAGCAGGCTGAACTGGTCAGACAGAAACTCGTCCAGTCGTCCTCCGTCAACGATGCCTTTTTTTTTTAACGTCTTTCATTTGGAACTCATACCGGAATAATTCAAGTGGATTGTGCCGTGCGGTGGTGGATATGTGGTTAAATATCACAAATCCTTAGTTCTTTTTAATGCAGTGTATGTACTGTGTACAATCGTCATTGTAAGTTGTTCAACTGGCTCCAAAAATAAACTTAGTAACAGTTTCCAAACCGCATGTTTTGTGATAACTTGCCTTGACACAAAATGTTGTTAAAAGGGGAGTTTGCCGTTGACAAGCCGCTGGCTATATTTGAATGTAGCCTCACTTGACTCCTGCCTGCCCCCGCAACTTGCGTCCCCGATCAAAGCCACGCTCCTCTTGAACATGTATGACAAGCCGACGTTAGCCGGTGTGCTTGCACACACTTTCAGACACGCCTTCGGCCACAACAGGCTCTGAAAGGCATTAAAATAAAAATTGAGGTATAAGATAGGGGCAGAGGGGGCTGATTTTTCTAAAGATCATTTTAATGACACTCTTTAACATATTTGGCTAAAGGTATTTTGTTTTTTTAAACCACAAACTCCCTTGTAAGGGAAGAAATATTTGGCATTTTTACCTGCAAAATGTCATGATTTCAGTATCCTGTACATTGGCCATAAAGTCTACACACCCCTTTTCAAATGCTGGGTTTTTATTATGTAAAAAAAAAGACTTAAGATAAAATGTTTAAAGTTTGAGCCCCACACAGTTAAATTGATAAAAATGAAATCCTTTTGCTTGGGCTAACAAAAATGAATAACTGAGATAATGTGGTTGCACAAGTGGCGTACAAAGTGCATCTGATTTTTCTCCCCCTGATAAATTTCAGCTGTTCTGTTTGTGCTTTCAAAACGCGGGTTAATGACTGTTTCCGTCAGACTTTCCGTTTTGTGTTCCAACAGACGACGAAGAACTCTTCTCAGAGGAAGTCGAGCAAATGCCAGCGTGGCCGGTGGACATCTCAATGGACGCAGACAGTAAGAATCATTTTTATGAGAACGATGGGACCGGAGAACAAGCCATTCAGTTGAGTGACAGTCCGGAGGACGGATGTTTCGAATATGTTGTCGAAGACGGTCAGAGCAAATTAACAGTGCAAACAAGCTCAAGCAGCGGTGGGAAAAAATACATTTGTTTACGATGCAACATTGTATTCTACAACCCCAACACCCTGATGGTACACCAAAGAGCCCACCAGCCCTACTGGTGCGACGTGTGCAAGGAGCAATTTGAGACCAAGGCCAAGTTGAAGCACCACAAGTGCGAAGTGGCCCCCAATAAGTGCCGCCTGTGCGGGAAGACTTGGGCCAGCCAGTCGGCCCTCCGGACGCACATGGTGGTGCACACGGGGGATAAACGTTTCGTGTGTCGCTTTTGCGGGCAGAGGTTCGCCCAGAAGGGCAGCATGAGGAGTCACCTCATCCGAACGCACGTCGGCTGCGGCGAATGCGGAATGAAGTTCGAGGCCAAGACGCAACTCCTACGTCATTTGCTGAAACACAAGAGGCGTACCATTTAAGGGCGGGGTGTGTGTGTGGGGGGGGGGGGGGGGGGGGGGAGACGTTATATGAACATTTGCTTTTCGTTTGTATAGAAGCTGAGCGGTTAGTACATCCGCCTCAGCGTTTTGAGGCTAGAGGATTAGAACGGCATACATATGCCACAAGCCGATAGCTACGGTGTGTCAAGATGGCGCTGAAGCGCCAGTTTTCTTTTAGACAGAGCTTCGGGGGCCATCTTGTGGCATATGAAGGTGTTTCAGAAAGAGCACAAACTAGCAAAAGTTTGGGTGTTTTTTTCAGTGAATGGTGAATTGATGAAGGCGGCCCGGTTATCCAGTGGTTAGCGCGTCGACCTCACAGTACAGAGGTCGTGGGTTCGATCCCGGCTCTGGCCTTCCTGTGTGGAGTTTTCATGTTCTCCCCGGGCCTGCGTGGGTTTTCTCCGGGTACTCCGGTTTCCTCCCATATTCCAAAAACATGCATGACAGGCTGATTGAACACTCTAAATTGCCCCTAGGTGTGAGTGTGAGCGCGGATGGTTGTTCGTCTTTGTGTGCCCTGCGATTGGCTGGCAACCGGTTCAGGGTGTCCCCCGCCTACTGCCCGAAGACAGCTGGGATGGGCTCCGGCACCCCCCGGCCACACTTGTGAGGATAAAGCGGATCGGAAAATGGATGGATGGTGAACTGATGAGTAGCGAACAGGAGGGGATCACTGAGCTGCCACATTCCAAAAACATTCACGTGAAAACTGTAAATTGCCAAAATCTGCTGCAGGAAGCTCCAGCTAACTTTGTACTGTACTCCCATGGGGGGGAAAAACATGACAGTGAAAAGAATTCAGCGGCTTGGTAAAGCCAGGACAAGCTCTGTCAAATCTGACATGGGTGTAAAAAGCGGGTGAAAAGTGTGCTGTTCTCGCATATATAACATTACACCGATCTTAAGTGGTTTTGTTTGCAGCTTTAAAATTGTAATAGATTGCTTTTCTTCTTCATGATAGTCATCAGCCTTCACTCGGGAGTCAAGAAGTTTATTATTAAATAAAACATCCCTCAAAAATACCGCCCGAGTGTGCGAGTTTGTTCTGAATTAAAGAATGCACGTTGCACATACTTTAAACATTTGGGGTTGGAGGGCGGTTTTGTTAGGACATGCAAGCACGAAGCAAATCTGTAATTTCTTTTGGCAAACACAACAAGCAAAATTGGAACTTTTACGGGGGGGGGGGACAAACAGGCTTTTTTTTTTTCATAGTGTCATTTGTCTTTTCTGACATCTATTAGACAGGTTTTAGCATGTTTATCAAACAAAAATGGCCCCTGGGACCTTGAATATTTCTTCACAGGCGTGCTGCGCATACCACTAAATTTGAATCTGGTATTTCATTTCATTCACTCGTTCAATTCAGAAAGTGAAACTCACATTCAGTCCATTCATTGAACAGAAAAATATTTTACACTCGACTTCTCATTTCTATTCTAATCAAATCGTTTGAACGAAGTGTTCTAATAGCTTGAAATGCTGAGTTTGGTGCGTTCATTCAATAATACAAAAATATCAACAACAGTGTGTAGCGAATGTATATAACCCAAGTTTCACTTTCTGAATTCAACTACGGTCTTTGACACCTGTATCTCCATTGTGCCCATATATTCTTTTTTTCTGTTTTATTATTTCAGCATGTTCAACCACACCGTTGTGATGTAAATCATTTTGATTACCGAGCAACGATGGCAAATCAGTGCTGCGAGTTGCTACATTCCACCCACAAAGGAAACAACACTATAATCAATAGGAAGGGGGGAAAACAACGATCACCCATATTTTGAAAATCTTTGAAACCTATAATGTTCCTCATATAGTCAAAGAGGTTTTTGAAATGAAAGGGCACACTGTGTAGTTTTAAAAAAAAAGTCTACATTGACTGTTGTGATGAGGTAGTTGAAGGTGTACGCTACACATCGGCACATTAACGGATTACAGTATTCCAACTTTGACTTGATTAGACCGTTGACTCTGGCCTTGAAGGAGGTATTTATGCACAGCAAACATGACAACATGCGATACGGATGAGGTCAGCGTTTCAATGAGGTATTCACACTAAGTGCCATAAAACAGAGAAATTCTACGCAGAACTGCAAGGTCGATCTATTGTAAGATGACCGCGATGCGTCCTGCGTGGATTTTTCTCCTGCATTCCAAAAAATAAGTAAACCTTCTCAAAGGCAAATCAAAGAAGTTAAAGGGGAAGTCAAACATTTTCTTCACAATACGTTCTATGCGGCCCCACCAGTCTAAACACGGCATACTGATTAATTTTGCGTTTGTGGAATGTGAATTTTAAGCAGAGAAATGCACCCACTTTTTATCCATTTCAAAGGGCGGCCATTTTGCCACAGGCTGTCGACTGAAAATGACATCATAGTTGTTATCGGTGTTTGGTCATGTGACCCCTTAGGCACTGTGATGTCATTTTCAGTTGACAGCAAGTGGCGGTACAATGCAAAATGGCCGCCGCCTGAGATTTCATACACGCAAACGCAATAAAACGAACATTTCTGACTTGACTTCCCCTTTAGAGCACAAAACTTTAACACTTTCTCCACTTGTTTCTTTCGTGACATTTAAACTGTTTCTCAAGCTTCATTTAGCACAAAGTTAATTAAGTACAAAGGAGTATTACGCCCACACTGCAAACACTAAAAACATAATCCAATAATGGGCCTAACAGGGACCGACTCCACCTGGGTCAGTTTTTGGGTTATTTATTTGACCCAACTCTGTGGGTCATCTATTTAATCCCAAAAAGTTGGGTCCAATTGAATAACCCGCAAAACAATTTTTGGGTCATTTATTTGACAAACAATTTGGTGGGTTATTCATTTGACCCAAATTTGTGGGTTAGATGAATAACCCAAAAAGTTGAATCCATTTGACCCAGGAGGCAGTCGGTCCCTTTTTGACTCACAATTGGGTT
This sequence comes from Hippocampus comes, assembly GCF_001891065.2. Taxonomy (NCBI): domain Eukaryota; kingdom Metazoa; phylum Chordata; class Actinopteri; order Syngnathiformes; family Syngnathidae; genus Hippocampus; species Hippocampus comes. The sequence continues at coordinate 312,521 of NW_017804806.1, forward strand.
ATATATGACCCAAGTGTTTTAGGGTGAAGAAATGGTACAATGCTGAGAATCAAATAACATGCTGCCACTTGTGAGAGCCCAATGGGCGCTTCCCATTTAGGTGGTCTTCATGTGCGTGAAACACTGATGGTGGTTCAAACCGTACTTGTAGGCGTAACATTTCCCGCAGTCCACGCAGCTGTACGGCTTCTCGCCCGTGTGCGTTCGAAAGTGAATGTTCAGCGAGCTCTTCTGGGAGAAACTGCGTCCGCAGTTGGGACAGCTGTATGGCTTCTCCCCGGAGTGCACACGCTGGTGAAGCTTCAGGTATGTCTTCTGGGCGAAGCGTTTGCCGCACACCGTGCAGCTGAAGGGCTTCTCCCCCGAGTGCCGTCTCACGTGCACCTTCAGGCTGCTCAGGTAGTTGAATACTTTGCCGCAGAAGAGACATTGGAAGTGCTTTCTGGGTCTCATGGGTTTGGCAGGGAGGAGAGCAAGCTGTTTGCCGGCACCCCCGTGGATGTTGCCGGCGTAGTTTACGTAGTCGGCGGCGGTGGCCGACGCGGGAGCGCCCGTGGCGTCCAGCAGCGTGCTCATTGTGGCGTCCTCGATCAGCTTGTCCATGATGTTGGGCTGCGTGCGCTGGGCTTGGCCGTCAGGCATCAACGGGAAGCTGTTCAGAACCTCCGAGTGGAGCTGGAGCTCGTTTACGGAGCGGTGGAGCTCAGCGTCCAGCAGCCCGACCTCTGCACGATACACAAACTATTACCTCCATGGAATACTCAGGTTAGTGGTTGTGGGGTGGGGGTTGTCTAAAGAAAGGTACACACATACCGATTATCGGACCGGTTTTGAGCATTTTTACTCCCGTGTGATCAAAGTCAGCAAAGGGTCGATTACCGGATGTCTCCGCAAGATTGTCTTGAGTGGATTATCCTGTTGTACGGAGTTTATAAGGAGTAATATTTCTCACTTTCTGATATGCAAAGGGGTCCGATTATCACATGACTCTAAAAGACCGTCGTGGGTGATTATCTTGTGGTATGTATGGGCTGTGTCTGGAGTGATTTTACTGAACACAATCAGCTAATAAAGCCTTCTCGGCTGTCTCTAAAAGATTGTCCTGAAAGATGATCATGTGGTGTGGGGTGTGTTAACAGTGATTCTTAACTCCTTTAGATGAAAATGAGCAAAGACCTGATTGCAAGATGTCTCTAAAACAGAGGTCACCAACCTTTTTGAAACCGAGAGCTACCCCAACTCCCACCTGATCAAAATGAGCAAAAGCCAGATAATCGGATTTGTCTAAAATATTATGCTTTGCGATTATCATGTGGTATTTGGTGTGCTAAAAGAGATTTTCCCTCCATCCCGTCCAATCAAAATCAGGAACAGCCTGATTACGTAGCATATGTCTACAATAACAATCCAGAATGATTATCCTGTGGTGTGCGATGCTGTTTTGGTCATTTGGAGTACACTACACACTGTAAGTAGGAAGAGCACACAAGCTGTTTTTTTCCCTCCTTCGTTTTGTGGTGAGACTCTGACATTTTAAAATGTACAAAATATGTTTTACCTTTCCTGTTATCTGTCAACTGCATCTGCTGCCCGAGCGGATGATCGTCGTACATTTCCTCCTTGATGAAGATGAGTTCGGGTTCTGCATCTATGATATCTAACTCCTGCCAAAATGTTACAACCATATGAATTGCCTTGAAAAGAAGTTACAAGCTAAATGTGACAAGAGCTTTTATAGCACCGCGCAGATTTACCTGCGTTCCCATGCTTGGCATAGCAATGGGCTCGGCTGCCTCTTTCCTTTGAGTGGAGGCTCTTTTGTCTTCCCTCCATAGATCCATGCACCAATCCTTCCCAAATACGCCATCGATGGCGGGAGCGGCTGTTTGCTGCTGTCGCTGCTGCTGGTGGTGGAGGGCTGCACAAATCAAGGTATGAATGAAAATGACATGCTAAACTTGTTTACACATGTACAATCTATCAGGAATGGATAAAAGTGAATAGCATCTGAATCTGCCTACACATATTCAACATGCTCCGAAAAACACATTTTACAAACAAGTTTTATTATTCTTGCAAATTTTAAACAGGCATAGACAATTTTTAAATTATTTTAATGATTCTAAAGACACAACATAGATAAGATCAGATCCATACAGCATTTTTTGTGACGGGTCCTGCATACACACATTCAAACATACTTGCTTATGCAAACTCTGGATCACATCTGCATTAAAAAAAATAAAATAAAATACTTTCCCCGCCAAAGACCACTAATGCAGGATTCACACATCACAAATTAGATTCAAATATATAATGTGGACTACATCTACATTAAACACAAATAACCCTTCCTACACAAATTGAACTGCTTCCAAACACACAAGATTTATCATACCTGGATTCAATTTAATACTTAATTCTTTCCCATCAACCACAAATTAGAATTGATTACAAAAATACAATGTGGTCAGATTTGGATTTAATTTTACAGATTAATTCTTACCCGGCATAGACAAACATAGATTGGCTCAAAACAAAATCTGGATCAGATCTGGATTAAAATTGCAGTCAAATTGCTTCCAAATACATCATCGTGATGATTTTTTTTATCAAAACTTGTAGACCTGATTATAAACTGCTTCCAGTGGTGGTTATTATTATTATTATTATTAAAACCGTTGCCATTTTTATCACAACGTCAACATGTCACTAAAGCACTCTTGAAACGTACTCCATTTTAAAGCCCCTCTTTCCAAAAGCGACTCACCCGTTTTATGTGCATCCTGACCTTCGGAACTCCTTCGCCCGATGTTGTTGACGTGGCCCGGGTAGTAGTGAGCCTCCCGGGCGGCCCTGAGCTGCAGCTCCAAAGAGTAGCATCTCTTCTTCAGGGCCTCGTTCTCGCTCTTGTGCAAGGAGATCTCGCCGAGGAGCACCGACGAGCACTCGTCCGCCAGGTTTCCGATCTCCATCAGGGCCGTCTTGGTTAGCTTCTCCAGGATGGCCGCCAGTTGCATTCGGAAGCTTCTGTTGGTGGTGTCGCACATCATCTCAACGCGGACTAGGTGCAAATAATTCGACGGTTCGGCCTTGCCAAGTCCGTCATGTATTTGACAAAAACGAGATCCGCGAGCGAATCGTGTTGGACCAAGGCTAGCTGTTAGTCGCTGTTCCGCGGTGCATTGTGGGATGCGGTCGTGCCCTTTCCGAGCTGTACTTGAACGCAGCACGAGATATGACCTTTAAATCATTTTGATTACGTTAGAACGTTTAAATCATTTGTCGTTGTTGTATAAGACAATTATAACGGTCTTGAAACAACCATTTTGTTCATGCTCTAGTTATTCTCAAAACTTGCCAGTTCATTTTTGTGTATTTTAATCTTGTTTGTTCTACAATTGCAATCCACTTTTATTTTATGTGACATAAGAATGCGCAGTCAGATGCCTTTGTTTGATTTCCAAATGGCATAAAGTAACCAAATATTCCTATTATTCATCAGAAATTAGAGAGAGAGAGAGAATGCAATTAAACTGGAACAATTGTCAAGAGCAATGCCAACATAATCCAATTTGTGTTCAAATTAGACAGGGCAGATTTAATTATAGCGCATTTCAAACTCAACGCGCTTCACAAAAATCCAGCATTAACAAACAAATGAATTTAAGACATCAAAAAGCAAAGTAAAGAAATAAATAGTGGCTTACTAAAATAACACAGTACAAGAAAATGATTTTAGAAAAATGGATTAGAATTAATTTAATGTATCAGTATTTATTTCAAGCAGACAAACTGCATTCTTACAACAAGATGCAACTGTTATAATTATTAAATAAATATGGAAATCAAAATAGTAATCAGTCATCAAAATTACCAGTACAATAACATCCATCATCCATTTTCTAATCCGTTTATCCTCACAAGGGTCGCGGGTATGCAGGAGCCGATTCCAGCTGTCTTCGGGCAACAGGCAGGGGACACCCTGAGCTGGTTGCCAGCCAATTGCAGGGCACACATCGATGAACAACCATTCACGCCCACAATCACACGTAAGAACAATTTAGAGTGTTCCATTAACCTGCCATGCATGTTTTGGGAATGTGGGAGGAAACTGGAATACCCGGAGAAAAACCACGCAGGCACAGGGAGAACATGCAAACTCCACACAGGAAGGCTGGAACCGTAATCGAACCCTGCACCTCTGCATTGTGAGGCGGACATGCTAACCAGTCGCCACTGTGCCGCCATTACAATAATATGATGTGTCACTAATCAGTGTCCACACACACACAAAAAATATAGCAAAAGCATGCATCAATTCTCAACATGTGAGGTGTTCTCTTCTGATACTGTTTTTAGAATTATTTTGTCTTGAGTTGAGGACTAGAAGTAGCAGTTTATGAACAATTCTTAAAACAAAACAAAACAAAACAGTCTTTCTTGAAGCTGTTAATTGCCACTTAAACATAAAAAAAGTGAATTACACATTTGTGTATTTAATCAAACTACATAATTTACAAAAGTCTGCTATCTTAATGCTAACTAAAGCACAATGCATAACGCCACGGACAGGCTAATGAAACTATTATCTAGCAGTAATTGTAGCTCTACACAACAAATATTTAAAGGCCGAGAGAGAATATAGCAATACTGTGGCATATATTCTTTATCCTCTACAAAAATGTCTAATAATACTGCAGCTTAGTGAATCATTTAGTTGCGAAATTCTTCACACACCAGGAGGAGGACAATTTGGCGCTGGAACGGATTATTGGCATTTGCCATTTCCTCCACTGTGGGACTAATAAAGCTTATCTTATTCATTGAGGAAGGATGTTTTGAGTTCCAAGCATGGTCACTGAATGAATTGAACTCATAAGTCAAGGCACTACTGTATTTTCATTTTATAAAGACTGCGGCACTTTGCCAAGGTCTGCTTTGGAGTCAACACATTAACAATAAAAGGAATGGAACAATTTCAATTCGAGGTGCCATGATTTATAGTTATTTAAACTAATTTATGATCAAGTTGATCAATACATATTTTGATAATTGGTTCACCATTTCAGCACCTTTTTTAATTTAAAACTGCTCATTTCAATCTCTCAATAGTAAATATTATTTTTCATGAAATTCGACTGATGATCTTTGTGTTGTGGTTGACTTTCTTTCAAAACCAAAAATTTGAAAACTTGCTTTTGCTTCAGAAAACAACAAACAACATTTTTGCTAAAGTCCAACCGATTATTCGACCAGCTGATTTAAGGAGCCGATATGAGCTCTTTTATAATTGGCAAAAATCAGCCCAGTTTTGCAGGTTTTTTTTGGTTGCAAAATGGCATTCGAACACTGCCCCCCCCCAAAATTTTCGCAGTTTTAAAATTTATCACTCTGTTTGAAAGTTTCACAAATACAATACATGTCTCTACTGTTTTAAGCAATAAGAAAGCCCTCATTTTTTCACTCAATTTGTATTTTTTTTAAATAATCAGCTGATGAATCAGTTATCAGAATTTTATTCTCCCAAATGTCATAATCAACCTCAAAAAAATCGATTTCGGTCAGGCCCTAATTTTTACCAATTTTCTGACAGGTTACGGACCGAACCAGGAACTGAATCATAATATATAATCATGTGTTCTCTGCAGTATCAGTTTTGAATGTCCTGTTCATGTTAACACATCAGTTAATTCATAACAATTACTTTTATGTATTGATATTTTAGAATTATTAAATTAAGCATTAGTTGCAGCCCTCATTTTAATTTCGATAGTGTTCCTATTTTGGACAAGTAGCTGAGCAAGTTACGTGTGACTGGCCACAGTGTTGGATGAGGTTTCGTTCTGAAACGGCTCACGTAGCGTGAGCGCGCTACCACCGCAGAGTTGCATATCGGACTCGAGGTGCACCAAGAGGTGCTTTTTCAGATTACAGTTCTTTGTGAAGCCCTTGCCGCACTGCATGCACACAAAGGGCTTTTCTCCCGTGTGCGTGCGCTTGTGCATGTCCAGGGTGCACTTCTGGATGAAGCCCTTACCGCAAATGTGACAGCGGTACGGCTTCTCCCCGGTGTGTGTGCGCTGGTGCGTGTACAAGTGGCCCTTTTGGGCATAGCGTTTCCCGCACAGCGTGCATCGGAAAGGTTTTTCTCCCGTGTGACTCCTCTGGTGGATTTCAAGCTGGCTGTAGCAGCGGAAGCTCTTCCCGCACTGCAAGCAGCCGATCTGCTTGGCAGAGGCGGCGGTCCTCAGGTGGTGTATCTTGGTGCTCCTAAGCGAGCTTTGGGCTGTTGCGTAAGCAGGCAAACTTTTGCCGGCCTCGTGGCTTACGTGCAGAGGTGTGTGCAGGGGGTTGCACTGCGCTTCCCTCCTGTTGGGCGTAGTGATGCAAGGGGGTGCGTTGAGGCTAACAAAGCAGTCGAGGTACACGGGAAGTTGGCGTTCCGAGACGGGTTTGTGGCGCTGGCTCACATCCGGACTCTTCTGGGTGTCTGTTGGCAGGATATACGTATTGAAAGTGGTTACATTAAAAAAAGGAAAACATCTTGTTAGCTACAAAGTACTGCAGCTATCCCTCCACTTGCTCAGACACATTTACACCTGACGTCCCAGGGATGAGAAGACCATCTTTTTTGCTTACTATGGCACGTTCTGGATCAGATCTGGGTTCAATTTACAGAATCTGACCGTCAAAACGCTTACATGAATATAGCAGCCTTAAATAAAAGAAACGGTTCCAAACTCACTGCTTTCACTTGATCTTTCTTGTTCAGTTTCTCTGTTGTCCACCTCCGTCGGCTCCTCTTTTACCACCGGCTCAGGATGCTCAGTTGGTAACTGAAGCGTCTAATTAGGGAAATAGTGCAATTATCCTACTGCACAATACAGCACGGCAACCACTGGAAACACAAACCTCAACTGCAGGATGCTGCTCATCTTGGACTGATGTGCTCGTCTCGGGTGAGGAGCTGATGTTCTCCCATGTCAACTCACTAGAACGCAACCGTTTTAGAGTCAGTACCTTGTGCGGCCATGATTACACTTCCCTGGTATCTCCAGCCTGCATGTCGACTCAGGGAATGCTAAGATGGAAGAAAAACAAGCCTACCTTTTGGAGACAGGTCTTGTCCTATCAGGCTCCAGCGCGGCGGTTTCCAAGCCTTCCCTGGCGTCCTGCGGCCTGCCCCGCTGCGCCATGTGGAGCAAAGTCTCCATCAGATTCAGCTTCTCGGTGAGAGATGCGATTTCGTTACGGCCGCGGGTGATCTCGATTTTCAGCATTTTCGACTCAATCTCCACCAGCTTGCCGATTTCTGTCACGGTCGCGTTGCACAACGCGTCCATGATGGACACGAGCTGTGTCTGGAAGCAGAAAGCCGTCATATTGTTTGAATTAAGGACTTTAACGCTAGAGAAGTCGGACGCATGGAAACAACACAAGTCACCCCTTTGTTTCTTCTTCTTTGCCCCCCAAACGTTCACCAGACTACACCAAGACCAGAAGTACGGCTGTCCCCTTGCGGCCAGAACAGATTTGGTCAAAATGAATAATTTGGGGGAAACACAATTTCAGGTGTTTGTGTTACATTAAACCCCGAGTTCGAAAATAAAATTTATTTCGGTAACCTGAGGAGGAAAAACAACGCGCATACCATAAAAACAGTGGTCTAATAAAAATGTGATTGGTTACTGAAGGTTTAGCAATCGAAAAAATATTTTTCATGCAGTCTTTGCACTCACACACGTCATTTACACGTTTAATACTATTTCTCTGCAATTTCATTAGTTGCATCTCTTAATACCTGACAAAAGACGAGTTTTAGCTGGGTGTCTGGATCGGAGACACTATTTACCACAATGCATCGCGATGTAAACGTACAATATGATTGGCTACTGAAATTCGTTCCAGGGGGTGTTCAACATGATTTAGGTACCTCAACCGACAATCCTCTTCGTACACTCTTACGATTCACCCACGGTAAATAAAGTCACAAACGACAACATTTTCTGGAATGTTTAATTTGTTGTCCTTTTAAATACTTTGCGAAGACATGTTTTGTCTTGTTTTAATTAGAGACAACAATGGCCATAATGCACCGCGGTCTAAAACTGACACGTGATTGGCTGGAAAGTCGTCCCAGGAAGTGATTTTAACGTCGCCGACTGAAAATCTTCAGCGTTTACGATTGCGTATATTGAGTAAGTACAGTACAGGATGTTTTAACACTAGACAATGTAGTTTTTTTCAGTTTTTGTTCGTGGTTCTTAAGAATGGAATTGTCCATATCGCTTTCTGTAAAAATTGAGTTAATTTGGAAACGTGTTTACAAGTCTAATTTAACGTGAGTTTATTCAGAACACCTGCTTACCATTTAAGTCTGTTTTGTTGTGCTTTTGATCGTGTGAAGGGCATTGAGTTGCCTTGAGCATGAAGTGAGCTGTAGAAAGAAAAAAGATGCTCAAGCTGGCCTTTGTTCCAATGAAATGTCATCATGAGGTCTTGACAAACAACGATTGCTCACAAAAAGCATTGCACAAATTCCCCTTTGCCCTCACACAGACAATATGGCAGGCAGGAGAGTGGTAGTGTTCCCCACCTCGGTAGAACTTGGCCCGGTGCTGGCCCACTTGGTGACCTCTCGGGCTGAGCAAGCGGTCAACTCCCGGGGCAGGTTCACCCTGGGACTCTCTGGAGGGAGTCTGGTGACCATGCTCGCCAAGGAGCTGCTTGCTGTGCCAGGCCTGGACTGCAGCAAGTGGGTGGTGGGCTTCTGCGATGAGAGAGTGGTGCCATTTGACAACCCTGACAGCACCTATGGCCTCTACAAGGTAAGATATGTATTTGCTTGGATTGTATCTCGAGTAAAAATCTCTCTCTCTTTTTTTTTTTGTCCCCAGAGTCATTTATTTTCAAAAATCAACATCCCAGATGACGCAATCTTGGCCATTGACTTCTCACTCGGAGTGAGCGAGTGTGCTGAGGATTACTCTGGCAAACTGAGAAAGGTTCAACATCCTTTCAAAAAAATATGCATGGTATGACTTTGTTGGATGATTTTTTTTTTTTTTACAGCTTCGTGTGTTATGTCCAATCATGCACAGGCTTTCCCTGATGACGACATTCCCGTGTTTGACCTACTCCTGCTGGGCATGGGGCCAGATGGACACACATGCTCCCTCTTCCCTGAACATCCTCTTTTAGAGGTGAGGGCTGCGCTCTATGTTGATCACTTAAAAAAAAAAAAAAAAAGCAATCTGCTCCACATCCAGACCTGCACAATACGGATCCAGATACTATCTCCATCATAGAACATTACAGAGAATTTATCCCTGATTGATAAAACTTTTATTATTTATAAGATTGCAAACTTGTCCCATCCGTGCATTGTGTTACTCAATGTATTGTCATTCATGCTTGTGTATGTGGTTTACCTGTTTTTGCTCACACCCCGTGACCAGGAGAGCCAGAAGATCGTGGCTCCCATCAGCGATTCTCCCAAGCCACCACCAGAACGTGTGACCATGACATTTCCAGTTGTGAATGCTGCCCGCTGCGCTACTTTTGTGTCCACCGGGGGCAGCAAAGCACCTGTTTTGAAGGTAAAGCAATTGACATACCACGGTGGTCTCGAAAACTTACTTGCATAATTCCTTCAGTGACCAAAATGGTGTGTCTTCAGTTCGCATTTGAGTGTTTGACTCGTTATCCCGTCCAATAAACGGCTGAAAGTACATTGGCGATTATGGCTCTCCTTGCTCACATGCGAGGGCATTACTGTATTTCAGTTGCATCTTTTTTTTTTTCTTTTTCACTTTACTTGAGCGCCAGTATCTCTGTAGCACAAAGCAAAAAAAAACAAAAACAAATCAACAAAGCGATTATAAATCAAGTTACCATTGTATTCGATTACTGTGGGGTTGATGTGGCGCCGTATTGATTATTTCTCTGCAGGAGGTTCTGGAGGGACGAGAGGGTCCGCCGTTTCCGGCAGCCCGCGTCCACCCGACTAACGGGGAGCTGTTGTGGCTCATCGACGAGCCCGCCGCCGCTGCTTTAACGATGAAGGTGGAGAGGCTCGGTTCTGGGGCCAAACTTTAACGCTTTCCGATGACAAAGAAGCTGGAATCCTTTTTTTCATTCCCAGTGATTTATTTCTCTAGACCAAATAGAGAAGGAGAGAAGAAGCTGATGTCGTTATTTTTTAAAGCTAGATAACACTTTGTCTACAGTACGGAGTGTGCAGCGAACTTTTAATTTTTTCATTTTTATTGTTGCAAACTCAGCATAGTGACTTTCTTTCTCGGTGTGCATCACGTGAGATGGCAGAGTGCTTCAAATGTGACTTGGCAAATACGTGACGTCACTCATCCCGGTGATGGGGCGTAGATGACATCATCCCATAAAGCCTCACCGTTGAAGATGTAAATCGTTTCTCTTTAATACTCTTATTTTTCATAATGAACAGTAGTTTGTGAGATTGTCTATTGCTTTCACCTTTTCTGAAAATAGATGCATTTTGTCAACACTCATTAATAATGCGTTAAGTTGTTGAATAGTTACTTTACTCCTACTACGATATTAGTAATGCGTTACATTATTAGTTACTCATAGTAACAGCCATTATTGAGTAACGTGTTACCGACAACACCGATGGCCTCACGTCTGTTCAACACATACCTGATAAGAAATTCACAAATTTTAAATTAATAGTGACTTGTGGGTGTATCTGTACTGTTGCTTAATTTACATTAAACATGGGATTGGTGAAAACTGCTTGTAATACCTGTCAAAATTGTTTTCTCCTCAGATAGTGAAGAAAAAATAGAAAGAAACAAATTTGCAAAACACAATATGTGTTTGACTACCTTATTGATTCCTTTTAATTTGCTCGTATTGATTGCGATGAATGGTTGATTCCCCACAGTGGCGAAGTTTTCTCCTCCCTCCCTTTAACATGACGCCGTCCTCCCCTTTAAAGCCCAACTTTGCAGCTCCGCTACAACAGCACAATATCTATTTTTCTCCCGGTTTATATGATTGCACCCAGCCGAGGCGGATAGCATTGTGTGCACCACCGTCCATCACTCACATTTATTTATGCAGACCAATTCCATCCGAGGAATCGCCATGAGCCACGGCGTCGTCTTGGTTCTACTGTGTCTGTTGTGCGGCTTCTGCACGCCCTCCCTGGGCTACTTCGCCGAGGAGCGCTGGAGCCCCGAATCACCTCTTCTGGCTCCCCGGGTCGTGCTCGCCCTTATCTGCCGCAACTCGGAGCACTCCTTGCCCTATGTGCTGGGCTCCGTGGAGCGCCTCGACTACCCCAAAGAACGCATTGCCGTGTGGTGAGAGAGAAACCCCCCACTTCTATAAAGTGTTGGCAGTTTTTCCCAACATAAATAAGTGCATGCTTTGGTGGAAGGTATGGTGTTCATGAGCGGCTGTAAAAAATCTGCATCAAGTTGTGCTCCTGTGCACCACGTGTGTATGTATGTAGTGAGTATGATGTACATTGATCTGTATACGTGGAGGCGAGCGGGGGTGGGGGGTGGGGTTGGGTGTTTGTGTGTCCAGTGATGCACAGCCATCTCCTGTCATCGCAGGATAAGGAGTAGCGCGTTAACTAAACAGGGATTATTTCTAAGGGGTTTGTTGATCATACAATATAGTAACGAACATCCCCCAGTTTGCTTGCACTCTCGTGAATGCTGAGAGATGAGCATTCGCACTCATGCCATCATGTCTCGTAACTGTTTTATCATGAGTGCAATCTTAACACAAAACAATTCCCCCAATGTACAGTACCACTCATTCTGTGGAAAAATCCTTGAGGAGCCAAAAAAAAAAAAACTCCCCCAAAAACAAGTGTTATCATACGTGAAAATATTTTTGTTTGGGTGTTGCAAATCAGGGCGGCACGTTGGACAGCCGGTTAGCACGTCCGCCTCACAGTGCAGAGGTGCAGGATTCAATTCCAGCTGCTTTGCTTCGTACCGCCACTTGCTGCCGACTGAAAATGACATCACAGTGCAAAATGGCAGCCCCCTGAGATGAGTAAAAACAGGTGGACTTTTCTGCTCAATTGATATTTCACTAACACATATTAATCAGAATACCACGTTTAGACTGCTGAGATGCTTGGAACATATTTTTAAAACACATTTTTGACTTGGACTTTTGCTTAAATAACAAAACGGGGGCGTTCCAGACGACAAAATACTCAACTCAGGCACTGTTTTTGCCATGCTTAAAAAAATCTGGAAAACTGAAATGGTGCAAAATGCTCGAGCGCTATAGCTGAACAATTCAGTATGACATTGTTAAGTCTTTGCATCTTTTTTCCAGGAATTGGCTTCAAACTTGTATAATGTATTTTTAAATATATCTTTAAATTCACTTTACGGGGTCGTTAAACACTTATTTACACGCAATTTGTATGTAACTCTCAGTTCTCTCTCAAGCAAAAGTGAGGGGCGGTACAAGTTTTTGAGTTTCTCTGCTATGAGTTTAACAACATGCCGCAACAGCCCACCCGCACCTAAACCCCGAGGAGGTATGCTTGTCACACACCAGTTTCACCTTATGTGGCTCCTTTCATGCGGGCCAAGCTATTGCCCCCTCCCCTCCCATTTTGGTGGCCATCCAAAACTGCCCTCAAGCGATGACAGTTTTATCCATACAGCTGTGTCGTGTTGTAAACATGTGGGAGACCTTTTTTTTTGTAAGCAAGCCATCAGCAATGGATTCTCTATCTACATTTGAAGCTTTATACACAAGACGCAAGGCCCAAAAAAATGAAAGCTACTTGTGAATGTACCACCAACAGGCTTTGGACAAACATTTATTGGAGCAGAGAGATTGCGTGTCATGTTTGAGGACTTGTAGACGAGCGATGGCTTAACAGGGAGCTGCTGCAGTGTTCTCACACACTCCTGAGAAATGTGTCCCATTCCAGACTGTCTGGATGTAGTCCATACGAAGATAAAAAAAAAAAAACAGCACTGCAGCTGATGCTTGGCCCGTAACACAACTCGGAAGTGTTGAGTGTGTTGATGCTACCTTGTTTAATGCTGTAAAGTCCAAATAAAAGCAGTTTCAAGCTAATTAAGACCCGCGTAGCTTTTGCTTTTTAGTAGCTTACCGCTATTTGTGGAACTACTGAGAGAGGCCATAAGTGCTCATGTGGGAAATGACAGTGAGACTCAGAAGTGTCATTTGACCCCATCCCGAGCGGTGATCTGTTATTGGATCTTATCTTATCTTATCTTATCTTATGTGCTTGTCATTGATTGTCCATCACGACAGCATTTGGTACCAGGACACCGCACTCCACAATTGGATAATCGACTTAGTGCTCGTGTCCTTGGACTTGCGGCCGCATGTTTTGGACTGTCGGGTGAAGAGAGGGGCGTAGTTCTCACCCGTGTTGGTTCCAGTGGAGCTGGAGCGACCTGGTAGACTCAAACATATCAAAGGGATTCTGCTGGGAATGTCTGGCAGAGTCTCCTGTCAGAAAGAGTTTCAAGAATTGTGACCATGTCGGAGGGTGGGGGGGCTTAAGCCCTATTCACACTGCACTTGCTCAGTGTGAAATCGTTGCACGGCAACAGGAAGATGACGATGGCACCCCGGTTGCCAGCGTGCCCCTATTTGGAAGTGCTGACATCGCAGCCTACCAAATAAGTAAAAGCGGAGATTTTGCCGCTGATTAGACCACACCTGGAAAAGCTGTATCTTTTATGCTTACAAAAGAAAGCCCTGACTTTGTTCATTTTTAGCAGCAGAGAAAAACTAATGGCTCGGAGGGAACTTGGAATCGTTTGATCATGCCATTACTTGTAAATAAGTCTGCCAAAATAACATTAAATCACTCACAATTGACCCAAGGGTAATATAAACAGAGTGAACAAAATGGGTTCAATGACTGCCCCATGAGGTACCCCACGTCGTTGCCTTTTGATCAGACACGCATTCACATGAATGCTATCGTAGGTTCACAAGTTCATTTTAATGCTAAGAGTCAGGATGTTCACACAGAAACATTCCTGCATTAGCATATTGCAAATGAATGAATAAGCATGAAAAGTGCGTTTGCTGACATTCACACACCAAGAATTCTGGCATTCATCCACAGACAGCGAGGAAGTAAGTGCTATTTGGGAGAATGCTGAGAGCCAAACGTTTGTTCCAATGCTATTATGCGTAAACGTGTTTTTTTTTTTGTGAATGTTGAATGATCGGAAATCTTAAAAATAAATAAATGAATAAAAAATACCCAGCAAGTAAAAATTTGAAAATGCTGAGTCCAGCATTCCCCCCCCTGTGTTAATGTAAAAAGACAAGCACTCACTAATGCCTTCGTGCATCTACATTGCCTTGAAAAACCGAATGGACTTTTTTTTGGTTCTGTTTTTTTTTGGGGGGGGGGGTATTTGTAAGGCCTATTTCGCCCACGGGAGTCTTCAGTACCACTACTTGACAATACAGTCAAACCTCGGTTTTCGAACCTCTCTGTTCTCGACCAAATCAGTTTTCGACCAAAAATTTCGATTTTTTTATGCCTCGGATGACGACCGAATTTCGGTTCTCGAACAAACTGAGCGCACTTGAATGCGGCACTTGACTCCTCCCGCCTTCCTTACAACGACGAAGTGAGCTTCCTCGGGTAGACTAGGAAGTGACGCTTCCTCGTATAGTTGCATTGTGAACAGACGTGTTCAATAAAGAGCGTAGTTTCGGTTTTCGAACAAATCGGTTTTTCGAACAGCCTTCTGGAACGGATTATGGTCGCAAACCGAGGTATGACTTGATAATGGAATGAAGTGCAGAGCCTCGTTGGCGCAGCAGGCAGCGCGTCAGTCTCATAATCTGAAGGTCGTGAGTTCGAGCCTCACACGGGGCATATTTTCTTTTGTGAGGGGGTGGTCGAGCTCATGGTAACCAAATCAGCTCAGCCAGTTACCCCCGCCCCCCTCTTTCCGTGGTTGTTTAAGTCAGTGTTTTTCAAACTTTTTTGAGCCAAGCCACACTTCTTTCATTGAAAAAAATCTCGCGGCACACCACTACCTGGAAACGTGAAAAAAGCTTATTTTAACAATTAAGTGTAACTGTATCTTGTTAAATAAATATTTATTTTTTATCTTTCATATTTATTGTTTCACCGTCGTCCTGCATTCATGCGTCACAAATTCGCCTGTCTCTCGTCGAAACACAAGGGAATTGGCTAGCTGTTGCTCCCTCCTAGCGGTACGAGAGGGTACTACATGATTACTTTCTGGGCGAAAGACCGCACAGGCATACAAATTGGATATTTTCCCGCGGCACACCTGACAATGTCTCGGCGCAACCCAGAGTGCCGCCGCAACGAACGTAATTATTTTGCCTTAATTAATTATTTTTCAATAAGCCGCCCTACACAGGCATAGTTCCTTTGCTTGAGGAGTTGCCATTTTATAGGGGTTGATTTCACGGAAACTATTTCATTACCGTTATGTTGTATTTGGAAAAAGCAATGAATTTATCGTTAGTTTTCTCGATTGGCCCCGAGGCCTGAGACTTTATCAGGTCATGTTGGTATGCTAACCACGAGCCAAATTATCATGGCCTCACTGTTTTACAAATACAGCTTTAAAATGTATTATTTTGAAAGTATTGGATTTTACTTTTTAAATAGAAGTTCAACAGTGAAATTATGTATTTCTCAGAAAACGAGGAGCTGCTAATGTGTTCATCAGCTTTGTGATGTAAACAAACTGTTTGATGATTGTTGATAGCCGTACTAGTTAGCCAGTTAGCACTAGCAGTAATGCAGTATCTTAATGTGACCTTATAGTTGTCAAGAAGTTAATGGTGGAACTCTCAATGTTAGCCGTACTAGTTAGCCAGTTAGCGCTAGCAGTAATGCAGTATCTTAATGTGACCTTATAGTTGTCAAGAAGTTAATGGTGGAACTCTCATAAATGTAGCGTCCTTTGCTAAGCTGCGGAGGGGTTGGGTCACTGATGACTATATGTATATTTTTTTAACAGCTCGTATAGCACCATAGAAAGTTTTTGTGGTTTTGAAACCAAGACGAACTGGCCCATGCTTACTGGCAATCACGGTGATGCAACTCCTGCAACTGCCCGTCGCATTCAAATGTGTAGATGTTGAGCTTTTTGTTTGGTATCGTTAACACTTGCCCTCATTCCCACAGCTTGCACACAATGTTACACCATTACACAACCATTACACGACTTCTAGAGATGTCCTTTTTTTCTGCTTTTTGTAACCTTATAGATCTTGTTTATCATTACATTTTGACAGGGTGGCGACCGATCATAACGAGGACAACACCACGGCCATCTTGCGTGACTGGCTCGTCAAGGTGCAGAATCTTTACCATTATGTGGAGTGGAGGCCAAAAGAGGAGCCCAGGTTGGTTGATTTGTATTAAGTGCTTGCTGAAGTTGTTGAGGAGTTTGAAGACGAGCTCCGGATGTCTGTTGCAGTCGCTACGAGGACGAAGAGAGTCCCAAACAGTGGCCGGACCCCCGTTACGACCACGTCATGAAGCTGCGGCAAGTTGCACTGGAGTCGGCCCGTGAGATGTGGGCTGACTACTTCATGGTATGTTGATTTAATAAAGGCGGACTCACATACAAGTCGTGCAATGCGGTCGTTTCTTGGCACCTTGCATAGTTGAAAGAAATACAACACCTAGAAATGGATTGTTGAAAAAAAAAAAAGAAAGAAAAAAAGGCCACAGCATGCTTGCTCATGCGCAGGGACTCGCAATCCCACGCTGTATGCCACATACAATGCAATGACTCCTATTGCTAGGCAGTCAGAAAAGCAGCCAAGTAGGACTAAACCAGTCAAAAAAAATATTCCATGTCATGCAAAGATCAAAGTCTCCGCAGTGGTATAGCTTTGTAGTCCAATCATAGTCAATGGGTAAGTACAGGGACATTTTTGGCGCTGGAAATTGGAATTGGACGCTGTCATATTTGTCTGCCGCCTTTCGATTCTGGTGTGGTTCATCTGCGATGTTGCCTCGCAGTGGCACAAAGATGAACCTCTACATGTTTCTATTTGTACTCCCAAGCCCTGCCCGCTCACTGCAGCTTTTGAGCATGGGGTGTAATTTAGCCACATGTAACATCCAGAAGCTTTGGCGCGTTTGTTGCGCTGCGGATGTCAAGAGACTTTGGCCTCTGGTACGGAAAAGAGTGTGTGCCTTTTGCCAAACTGGATTGCTGTAATTTTAGGCTGTTTAGCCTTCATTTGTTGTCTATTATTTAACCTTACTTTAGTCGTAAAATACCTAAGCTGTTCATACCTCCATAAATTAATTTGATGTATAATTTTTTTCCCACAAATTCCACAGTTGTGAGCAGAAGTATAGAGAGAGAGAGAGAGTCTATCTGTAAGCACTATACAGTACAGTATAAATCAATTGTATTGTGCAATATGTATTATACTGCCCTCTGGTGGCCGTAGCACACATATACACCAGAAGGTATTGCTGTCTCCGTGAAGGTAAACTGCACTCCGAAATTTGACGCACAAACTGTTCAATTCTTGTGCAGTTGATGGACTGTGACAACCTACTCACCAACCCAAACGTCCTCTGGGATCTCATAAGCGAGAATAAGACAGTCATCGCCCCAATGCTGGATTCCCGGGCGGCTTATTCCAACTTCTGGTGTGGGATGACCAGCCAGGTTCTCGCCACGTTCTTCTTTTGGACGACGACAACAATGACGAGCGCGCGTGGACTGATCCCCGTTTTTCTTCGTCAGGGCTACTACAAGCGCACCCCGGCCTACATCCCTATGAGAAAGCGTGTGCGAAAGGGCTGTTTTGCGGTGCCAATGGTGCACTCCACCTTCCTGATAGACCTGCGGAAGGAGGCGTCCAGGCAGCTGGCCTTTCATCCGCCGCACCCTGAGTACAACTGGGCCTTCGATGACATCATCGTCTTCGCCTACTCGGCTCGGATGGCAGGTGAAGGCCAAGTACACAAAATGCCCATTTTTTTTTTCCTAAACTTTTTTTCAATTGTGACGTTCACACACTCACTTCAGATGGATAATTAAATGTCTTTTTTTTCCAAGCGCACAGAGATGGGCCAAGTTAAAAATATCCAAAGTGTGCTTCTTACGGTTTGTGCACTCTGCTTTCATTGTTTTACGCTAACTGTGTCATTCTCTGCCCACAAACAGACGTGCAAATGTTCGTGTGCAACCGAGAGATATACGGCTACATCCCCGTGCCGCTGCGCGCCCACAATACCTTGCAAGACGAAGCCGAGAGCTTTATGCATTGCCTGCTGGAAGTGAACAGTGAGTAGTACCAAGTCTGCTGCGCTCGCTGCGCTAAACGGACAACTAACAGGAGCACTGGCTGTCTCTGTAGTACGACATCCCCCGGTACTGCCGTCCAAGTATATTCCTGCTCCCTCTAAACACCCGGATAAATTGGGCTTCGATGAGGTAAGCGAGGACAATTTTGTCCCTCAACATGCTTCCCTGCTCAATTAGAGTTGTACCTCGAACGAAGAGGATTGTGAAAGTCTGCTAGCTTAATGCAAACACGCAATCCTAAATGCCATAGGCAGGCTAATAAAACTAGCATCGATGTAGCAGTACTTGTTAACCTTAATAGCGTTTACTCCCGAACTCCTTTATTAGCTGTTGTGGTTCGGAATGTGCAATTGCAAGGAGTGTTTCTTGTGCGGCAAGGTCTTCATGATCAACCTCCGGAGGCGCACTGACCGCAGGGAGCGCATGCTGAGAGCTCTCCACGAGCAGGAGATTGACTGCAAGGTCACTGAGGCTGTCGACGGAAAGTGAGTCTAAATTGGTACAGTACATGCAGGATTGGTCAGAAGCAGTTTATTACAATTAACAAAAACGAAGTCACGAAAACTAAATTTCTTTCCCCCCCTTGTCTGCTCGAAGGGCTTTGAATATCAGTGACGTTCAGGCGATGGGCATCCACATGCTCCCCGGGTACAGCGACCCTTATCACGGCCGCCCGCTGACCAAAGGAGAGCTGGGATGCTTCCTTTCGCACTATAACATCTGGAATGAGGTCAGCAAGCCATGACCCAGTCAATCAACCGTGATATGACCATCATCAACGTCATCCGTGGACATTCTGATTGCGATTTCTGAATTTGTGGTCAGATCGTCGAGCGCGGCCTGCTCACCTCTCTGGTGATCGAAGACGACCTGCGCTTCGAGGTCTTTTTCAAGCGCCGTCTCATGTATCTGATGAATGAAATCGAGGACGAGGGACTCGACTGGGATCTCATGTGAGCGTGATTACGTTTTTTTTACCCCCCACGACCCTCAAAGACTTTTAATCACAAGTCAGCAATTTTGTGAGGGGAAACTTTTCAATCGGAGATCCAAATAAACTCAGTAGATGACATGTGTGCCCGGATTCTGAATCTCGCTCTTGTTTTGCCAGCTACATCGGCCGCAAGCGAATGCAAGTGGACCACTCGGAGAAAGCGGTGCCCAACATCCATAACCTGGTGGAAGCCGACTATTCCTATTGGACTCTGGGTTACATGATATCCCTGCAGGGAGCCGAGAAGCTGTTAAGAGCTGAGCCTTTAAAGCGGGTGCTGCCGGTGGATGAGTTTCTCCCCATCATGTACAATAAACATCCAGTGTAAGTGAGTTTTACACTTTTACACAGATGTGATCCCTTTGCCGAATTTTTCAGTTGGCTCACTGACATCATAATCAACTTTCATTTCGTTCATTCATCCGTTGATGAAGCAAGGACCAAGATGGAAGACTGTAATAACTTGGATGACATCATACACATTTGAATGTAAACAAACAACTGTTTTCGAACACCGTTTAGTTTGTCGGTTCCATGAGCGCTGCACAAATATTACTGTGGGTGAACAACTGGCAGAGGATAGATTTTATGCTTATTTGTTCAAATTGGACCTTTCCCCACCCCTCCCAGGACTGACTACATGGAGCAGTTCGAAACGCGCGACCTGAAAGCCTTCTCGGCGGAGCCCCTCCTGGTGTACCCCACCCATTACACAGGCGACTCGGGCTACATCAGCGACACGGAGACGTCCACCGTGTGGGACAACGACAAGATCCGCACGGACTGGGACCGAGGACGCTCGGGTAAAACTCACGAGCAGGGGCAGCTCAGCACCGAAGCTCAGAACTCGGACGTGTTGCAGTCGCCGTTGGACAGCACGGCACGGGATGAGCTGTAAGACAAACTCGCTCAAAAAAAAAAAAAAAAAAAGTACCCCTTTTGTTTTGTAATTTGACACTTTATGCTTTGGCATCACAGTCAAAAAAAAATGTTGTGTTCTGACATGCTCATGGAAAAGGCACTAGACTTGCCACACGGGATGGCATTTGCAGTACCCAGCGTGTGTCTGTCATACAGAAAAGAAGCTTTCTATCTCATTGGTTATCCTAAGGTGACGTTTACACTGTGAATCAGGATTTCAGTCTAGTAAACGGGTTCACACCTCTGCTTGTCTTCCTCTCTGGCGTGGCCAAACGGAAACATTCCTTCAGAAAGTATCGTAGCAGCTCCCCCTTCCCCCTCACCAAAATTTTCCGAATAATATCATTCAATCCGGATTGAATCAGAAGCACCAGCACCAAAAATGCCACGCTAAGTCTTTGAGATGCTGTCAAGAAAGAAACTGACGCCTCACATCGTATTTCATCGGTCCTCAACATCCCTTTTGGTGTTCTCCAATGCCACTTATGCAATTTCCACGTCGCCACATCAGCTTGGGCGGGCGGCTGCCGACGAGACAAACCGCCCGCCCGCGCCTCATCTCTTCACCAGCAAAGTATTTACAGATGCACGTCAAACACATCTAAACACACACACACACACACACACACACACACACGCACACACACACACACACACACACACACACACACAGAAATGTCATTTATCCGCGGCGGCTTGATTGAAGGCTCTTGAAATGAGACGGGATGTCACTTTTTTTCGACTTATTCTGTGTCTTTACTCGGGTGATAGCAGCACGTTAAAGACTTTATAATGACACTATGTATTGCATTGGAGATGCAACCCCCATTTTGGGGTGACTTTAACCACTGGGAAGTCATGACAAGACAAAGAAAATAGCTTTCACTCGCGACATGACTTGATCCTCGCAGAACAAACGTGCACTTTAAGTCCGTCTGTGGAGTTTTGACGTCACTTGAGGCACGCGTGTGTAATTATCCGCCAAGAAGAGCAGCGTGTGGACTGCCAAAGAGATGCTGAGAAATCCTGTTGGACATTTGCAAAGTTAGTTTATTGAAAGTCACACAATAACTCTGATGGTGGCCCAGGTGGCCAGAATGACTAGCTACTTTTTTTTTTTTTACATAAGCGAAGGACATGGGTATTTTTTTTTAATACTGACCTGATCTTATTTTTCACTAAGATCAGTATAATACTTTTTTTTTTTTTGACTAAGTTGAGTACAATTTTTTTCTGCTAACGTGATTACATTTTTTCTTTCTTTTTTTTTTTTGATGAGCACATTTTTCTTTATTTTTAACTTTTTTTTTACTTGGAATAACACACTTTCTTCAGTAATATTTTCTTTCTTTGACTGCTCATTTGTCTTTATTTTCTGCTAAACCAAGTACATTTTTCCCGATATTGTTTTTACTAAGATGAGTATGTTTGCTTATTTTTTATTTAGATGAGTGCGTTTCGTCTTCATTTTTTTGACTAACCTAATTAAATTATTTTTAATTTTGCTGTCCTTTTTTTTTTAACGAAGATGAGTAGATTTTTCTTTTTTTTAACTTCATGGAGTACATTTTTCTACTCTTTTTTTTTTATTAATCAAGATGAGTACCGGTAGTCTTCTTTTATTTATTTGACTCATTTAAAGTAATGTTTTTTAATTCCATGAAAAAGTAGTATGCCTTTTACTAAGATTATTCCAATTTTCTTCTTTTTTTTTAACAGTAACGAGCACCTTCATTTCTTTAACATAGCACGCACATTTTCCTTCTTTGACAAACCTGAATTCGTTTCTCTTAAAAAACTAAACTGACTGTGTTTTTCTTCTTTTTTTTTTTGGATGAGTTATTTCTTTGACTGTCTTATTCTTTATTTCTGAACATTTTTCTCACTCTTTTCTATGCCGAGTCGAAAATTTTCTTTTTTTAAAATAATGCTAAGTACATTTTTTTTTACAATTTCTTTACTAAAATTGTCATTATTTAATTTACTTTTTTTTTTTTTTTTTTTTTACTAAGCTGTGTCCATATTTTTCTTTTTCTTACATAGCTGAATATATTACATAATTGCTTTTGCTGTTTAAGAAAGCAATGTGAGTACAGGGGTGGGGAAACTCTGGCTCGTGGGCTTTATACTGTCTGTAGCCCTCCAAAGTTTGCAATTAGCGCACCTTACAATTTCACACCCAAAGACCGCCCTTATAAATCATAATCATTAACCCTGTAACCTCATAACATGATAAGATGTCCACTATAGGACCGCTGTCCCTGAAAGGGTTAATATCCGCATGTTCACGAGACACTCACTTCGACAACATTTCACTGCATGTGTGTTGAGCGATTCACCGCCACAGAGACGGCAATAAAACTTGAATTTGCATACTGACTGATCGCTAGATGTCGTATTTTGTATCGTCTCATCTCACACGCAAGTGCTTTCGCATAGGTGTGGCCTCGAGCTGCGCTTCCTCTTCCTATTACACCCGCAGGCCAAACTCGCCTTTTGCAACGAGAGGAAGATGCAGTCAGCGGCCGTCTCAAACCGACGTGCCTGCGATCCCTTTTGGGAAGGCTTCCCGTGTGGCATGACCACGACGGTCATGTGATGTGCGCGTGGCGTTGAGGTCCGAGATCAAACTGCTGCAGGTGTAGAAGATGGAAGAGGATCAAGAGTCGGGTCGTAAGTCCCCTCAGGCCCCGGGTGAGTGGAAAGATGCTATTTTTCAATTCGAATGCTCATTATGACATTGCGGGATGTTTATCCGTGTGGTAAATAGTCATACTTTGCTGTCTTCTCTTTGCGCTGCGCTCGGCAACATCCTCTTTGTCAGAGCTGGACTAACTTCCTGAAAATCTATTTTGGCTGAGTTAATGCTGTTTAATCATTGTAGTAATTCCTTTTGAGCTGTTAGGAGTGATCTGAACAGCAATGGTCTAAAATGTTTCTGCTATGATGGAAATGGATTTATTTGAGGGCTCCCTGACAAGAATTTCCAAAACTCACTCAGTAGCGCCCCCTGGGAAGTTGGAAAAATTAACCCTGGACACCAGTCTCACCGATAAACACAAAATTGAGGTCTTAACAGGGCGCACAAAAAATGTCTCAAGTACCCCATGCCCGCAACTGAACAGGAAATCAGCCATTTTGGTTGGAGGCACCCATTTTCAGTGAAGTCTTGTACCTGTGCAAAAAGAAAACCAAATGGCAAAATTATTATGCCATCCCATCTAATGTGTAAAAAGCAGTGTGTCGAAAATAAGTGTGGCGCTCCTTATTATAGCAATAACATATCGAGGACCTACAAACCAGTGGGTGGCTGGTGAGGCACTGACATCATGGTCACATTTATATAGTCATTGAATAAGTGGTATGCAAAAAAAAATGAATTTTAATAGTCCAGTCCTGACAAGTCGAGCTCCCGGTTTGAAAAGCTCTGGCATTGATCTCGCTTTAGCAAATACAATAGATCCCATTTCTCTGGGTCGTCCAGTTTTGAGAAATGTTCAATATTTGGCTTCCATGTCTGGCTTTCATTTGGAGCCATTTTTTTATCAAAATGAGCGAATTTGTAGTTGCGCACCTGATTTGACAATTTGTGCCCCTTGAGTGAGGCAGGCTACTGTCTGCCTCACCTTATGCTTTTTTTTTTTTTTTTTTTTTTAATCCACGTTTTCATGTGATGAAAAGGAGTCAATATACGACACAGATATTAAATGCATTAAGCTAGTTAGTGGGGGTTTGAGCAATCTGAGGTGAGCTCGATCTCTACCTTCTGCACTTTTTTTTTTCAGATAAAGAGATATACCATATTGTGAATGCAGAACTGTGTCAGGGCACCAACTGCAAACAGGATGTGGTTGGCCAATGAGCAGACGTGTGTCTCGTCCTCGTTTGTCGCGCCAGTTAAATGTTTAAATCATATTTTAGCCAATACATGCAAGTCCCCCCCATCCGTTTTGAGATTAATTTTAAAGTGTAACGTGGCTTTCATGTGAAGGTTATGATTTGATGACCTCTTTGTTGGTTTTATAGCTTTTCATTTCCCTGCAATAATGTTGTGGTTTTACCTGCAGTGAGCCCATTTCTGCTATTCAGAAGGAAGTTGTGTGTCTGGATGTACAGAATGCGTAATCTCACACCTAACAGAAGATGGAAAAACATCACTAGTCCGACTCCTTTTTTTTCCTCCTTAACGTTTCGGTTTTTCATTTCAGACATCGTCAAAGCGCCGCAGAAATGTGAAATCAAGCGATACAGCGAGATCTTCAGAGAGTTTGACAACCTCGAGTTATCTTTTATCCCCATGTAAGTGCTAGTTTTCGCATACATACTGTAACTACTTTGGTCATAAAGAAGTTATTGTTCAAATGCCATTATTTTGTGGTATAAAACCGCACCATGAAGAAAAATCATTTCAAAATTTACATACTGGGATGTGGCTGTGTTTAGAATTAATCAATCACATTCAAAAACTTGTGAAATGGGAGTCAACACACAGCTACCAATTAATGTGCTTCTGTTGAACCCCAAATAAAGTTCAGGTGTTCGAGCGGGCTTTTCCTAACATTTCTTTGCTTTCTAGCAGACGCCTGAAGGTTTTGCGTTAACAAAAGAACGCCATACCCACAAAAAAAGGCTTGGTGGTGGCAGTGTTTATTTTTCTTCGGATGGAACTGAGGCCTTAGTGAAGGTGGAAGGAATTATGACCAGTTCCAAAGAGCTCACAGTATGTGCCAAACATTCAAGCTTCTGCTAGAAAACAAACAAATGTCTGTAAAATCCTACTCGAACATCTGAAATTTATCTGAAGTTTGTTAGTGGCACTTTAAATGGTGGCAGGTGTGTGCTGACTTCAATTTAACATGAGTTTGAATGTGTCTGGTCAATTCGAAACAGCTGCACATCCCATTGTAAGCAGGTGTGCACACTTTTGCAAACAAGATTTTTTGTTTTTGTCCCCGTCTCAAAATTATTTATTTTCAGTAGAGTTGTACAGGCTATATAGGTCTCATTAATGGTGGAAAAAGTCTTTCTTTTTTCACTTTTTACAAAAAAAATAAAAATAAATAAACCCTGTGAGTACAGTACGAATTGCTCCATCCCTGTCAGTGAAGTGTGTTAAATTTAAGCTTTTTCTTCTCAAAATAGATTTAATCACTGCCCTGAGCGGGAATGATGCAATTGTTTGAAACTTTTTTTTTTTTTAATTTTATTTCAGACTACGAACCACCACTTTAGTAAGAGTCAAACAAAGGGTGAACTCTGCTAAAAATATGCACAGCTCTGTCACAACAATCTATGGTGCATGCGCTAGTATAGTTTTCACTGAGATAGGTGCTGGCTCTAATATTTTGGTCCCTTATTGAACTCCAAAAGTCTGTTTTGATGTCATATCCATACTTGGATAAACATGAACGTGTATTTCAATTCTGTTCAGTGACAAGGACGATCTGCTGTCCGACACTTTCGAATGCATCACTCGAGAGAGACCAGAAATCGCAGAGCAGCACGAACAATCTGTAAGTCCAAGCTTTGGCATCTGGCTAACGTATAAGAACAAAACATTTATGGACTTATGATAAATCTCATTGTTTATTAAAATACTCATTTATTGCTTTTGCTTGTTAAAAAAAAATTGTGTGTGTGTGTGTGTGTGTGTGTGTGTGTGTGTGTGTGTGTGTGTGTGTGTGTGTGTGTGTGTGTATTTCTATTTATACGAATACATGTATTTATTTAGATTTTCTTCTTAGGAGCGTTGTGTAACCACTGAAGGTGATGGGAACTCATCAGGTAAGGCATCTTTCTGATTTATTATTTCTGATATGGGAAATTGTTACTCTCATTAGTTTGCGTTCACAAAAATATTCTCCTTGTCCCTTCGTTCCACAAGTTTCTTTTTCCTGTTGCCTGTTTCCATACAGTATCTTGCCTTGAGTTGTAATTGCCGCGCGGTAACAAGATTAGGTTGCAGATTAAGCAGGAGCCAGCTGGCCTCTTTTTCCCAGCGAGGTGTTACGCCTGCAGGTCTGCTGGCTGCAAACACAAACAGAAGGCCAAGAAAAGCAACGACTACATTTACACACGGCGCATTTTCGCTGCAGAGGGCTGCAAGAGCGCGGCCGGAGATAAGCAGATCTAATGGGAGTGTGGAAAAGCCGCACAGTTGCAATTGGAAGGTGGCGAGCGCGTGACAGCATTTAGTTCCAAACCGCGTCTCACTGCTGACTTTCTTTTTGTGGTCAACCTCTGGCTCCATGTTTGCATCTGTCTGCACCACCGACAGCGCTTCCCCTTCAACAGTGTTTGAGTCACTGCTGTTCGCACAGTTAAGATGCGTTTAGTCTCTGTGCTGCATGTGCCACCGTTTTATCATGCAACACTGCATTGTTGTGCTTATTTTTGTTTATGAAAGGTGGTAGATGTTATTCATCCGTGGAGGAAAGAAGGATTCCATTGATGATAAAATCGTCCCATGTGGATTTACATATTACTTTTTTAAAAATGTTTAGAATCGACGGCACGTGGTCGACTCATCTACAGGAAGTGGTCTATGAAATTTTGAATGTACAATTTGGCCAATTTTTACACATTTACGGGTGTCATACTTTTGCACCCTTGTCTCAGAGGGTTAAAACCCAATTGATTTCAAACTTCTTTTTTTTTTTTGTTGAGACTTGACTTTTCAAAATAATATACAATGGGGTTGGAGCATAAAATTGTGCATTTTGTAATTTGTATTTATTTTTCGTAGTGTTGGCATACTCATCCATACTACACAGTTTCACAATATAATACAGAAATATATTACTGCAGACTTCCTGGTTTTGTGGATTATTTCAAGTGAGCCCAAGGAAAATGAACTCTGGCAGCCTTTTGTGTGTACCCTGCTCCCATTGGCCGGCATTAATTACCCATCAGCCCTTTAAACGCCATGTCCAAACTGTTACTGGGCAGGTGGCCAACCTGAGAAGCTCGTCACTGCCTGCAATCCGAGTTCACTTGAGCTAATCCTTCACCTCTCCGACAGCACAATCGACTTGAGATATTGATTTCTAAATGAGACGAAAGCAGAGTGAATACTTTTTTGGGGGACATGTTTGGACCTCTGACTGGATTCCGTTAGAGTGTTTGGAGGTCAGGAAGCCGTGTGATCGTCCTTCACATTGTGTGAATCGCTGAGGACGAATTACAAGGAGTGGGGGGTGAGGAATGAGTGGGGCGGATTGCCGCGTCAATGCCCCGTCAGACTAATTTCAAACATTTTTGTGTCATCTACCTGATGCAAAGTACTTTTTTTATGTTGGGCAACTAAGTCAACAGCATAGCGACACCTTCTGGAAACTATAAATTGCTTCCCTGAGTGGAGATCCCCCAGCCTTCCGAGTGGGCTTTTTTTCGGAGTGTTTTTTTTTTTTTTTTTTTTCGAGCCCCGCCGCGATGCTGATGTACTCTTTCTCAGCCCACGAGGCCGACCTGGCATTATGCCGCTGTGAGGATGGTGTGGAGACGGCCCTGCAGTACGCCAAGATGTGGTGTCGCTACGCCAAAGACCTCCTGGCCTGGATGGAGAAGAAGCTCAACTTGGGTGAGTACGTGGCGGGGAACAGAGCCGTATGTGGACAAAAACAGTGGGACAACTGGCTGTTTGATTTTCAAACCATGGGCTGGATATGTAAATAAATGAAGTTGTTAAACTTGTATATGAGATAATTTTGCCCTAATTAATTCACTTTTTATTGACTTTAAATAAATTAGATGTCTATGTGGAACAATTTTACAGCATTTTCTGTTGTATTGTTTACATTAAAAAAATCAATGAACAAGTTACTGAATGAGGTTAATGAATGAATCGTAATTTTTAAAGAAATAAAAATTAATAACAAAAAATGGTACAGGATTGTCAAGAATGTAAAATGGTCATCGGGCCCGATTTAAGAACAGACAGGTCACACTTTGCCCCTTGTGGGTCAGCATTAGGGCCTCAGATTTTAAGGAAAAGTTGTAAATTTTTTGTGAATACACAACGTGAAAGAATTGTTAACTATCTCCCAAAATGCGGATCGCTTTCAGGAGTTAAGTTGTATCATAAAAGTCAAGGAAAAAAATAAAAATAAATGAAAATCAGCCGAACGACAGCTCGTATCTCAAAAAACTCGTAGGTCTGGTCATTCTTATCTCAAGTTATAAGTATCTAGCTAGCTAACAAGCTAGCTAGCTAGATATAAATAGCCAGAGAGTTCGTATCTCAAAGAACATAGGTCTGGTCATTCTTATCTCAAGTTATAATTATCTAGCTAGCTAACTAGATAGCTAGATATAAAGCTAACTAGCTAGCTAGATATAAATAGCCAGAGAGCTTGGGACCGGCTCACTTGGTTCCATCAGATTGTGACTCAGCAACAGAGTGACGAATGTGATAAATGTTTTTTGTTTTTTTTCTTCTTTCATCTCAAATTCAAATGATTGCTGGATGCTTCACAAGCAGAAATGATTTGTCAGGGAAGATTAAGAAGAGTGGAGCATGCTTGTGAGAAGTGACACGCTGCCTCTGGAGAACAAACACTGGCACAAATCGCTCAGTCATCATGAAACTATATCAAATGAATGGAACTCAAAGGTCTTATCGCAAGTGGCCAAACAATTGCCCACATACCAGTGCAATGACAAAAAGTCTCTTAAAATATGCTTTCTTCATTCCATACTTTTTTTTTTTTATCCTTGGATGTGCACGATTTTTGCCATGCCCCACACCGCTCTGCTCACTGCTGTGTGTCAAATGTGCTAAAATGATACTAATCATCACATTCCACTGCAACTATTAAAATGTTTGATTTTGATTTTTGACAGAACAAGAATTTGCCAAAAATGTCATGAAGACATCTGAAGCAGCAAAAGCTAATTTGGCAGCACAGGTACACAATTTATTTATTTATTTTTTGCTTCTTCCTGTGCTGCGAAGAAACAATCCATAGTTGTCTCCTCTCGCTTAGGAATCAATGCCACTACAGTACATCTACACCATGGCTCTCGAAGAAGACCTGAAGAACAGTTTGAACTCTCGGAAGACTTCGGACCTTGTGCAAAACCGCTGTTACCAGGTAAACATTTGCGTAGCTACGAGAGAGCCCCATCGTGTTGTCTCCTGAAGGTTACCGTTGTTAATCCACCGTCTCCTGTTCCCAAAGGCCTTGGCTGCCAAAAGGAATGAAATTGATAAGTGGCGGCGGGAATTCAAAGAGCAGTGGGTGAAGGAGCAGAGGAAGATGGTAAGTGAATGAGGACTACTTCCTAGTTTAGCAGCAGCAGTCAGTCAAACTGTTTCCGTTCACCCTGACTGAGATTCGAATCCCGTTACCCACTGAGCCATGCATCCTCCACCCATGTTTTTTTTCCCTCACAATGTTATCTTAAATTCACTTCAACTTCAATACACAACAAAATGGTGTCCAAAATGGCAGCCCGTTTCAGCTCCTTCCAAATTCAATCTGATATTTTATGTATGCTCTATCTCTGTGTTGCTCAGAATGAAGCGGTGACTGCACTGAAAAAGTCTCGTCAGCAATACTTCCAGCGCTGCGACGAGCTGGAGAAGGCCAAAGCTATCACAGCCAAAACTGTGGACGATCCAGGTGGCATCAAAACTCTGGACAAGAGGAGGAAGTCCAAGGATGAAGCTCAGACGAAGGCAAGAGCAGCCATCCTGAAAATTCCTCCGTGCGTTTTTGGATGCACTTAATATTATCTATTGTGTGCTCAAGGTGACGGAGTCCGAGCTATTTTACAGACAGTGCGTGCACGATGCCAAGATCCACCAGGATGAGCTAGTCAAGGTCAAGGAGAGAATTATCTCTCACACCCGCAAACTCATCTGTCAGGGAGACACGGTCCTCAAGCAGGTCGGTGCTATCACGTCCGTGGAAACATCTCCTCACTCTAACGCGGTCCCCATGCGTCCGGCAGGTCACAGTCAACATGTTCTACTACCAGCGGCAACAGACCGAGCCGGTTCCTCTGGGGTATCACAACCTGGAGCTCACGTGCCGCTCCCTGGAGCCCGGCGAGCCCTACTTGATGTACGTACGGAGCAGGCGGCGCCAGGAGACTCCTCTGCAGATCTTCTCCTTCCAGGAATATGTGCCTCAGGGAAAACGGTAAGGAAGAAGCAGTCCTCTTTGTAGTAGTCACAACTGATGATGACTGCGTGTATTAAGCACTAGACAAGCGTGAGTGACATTTTCACCTGTCGCATGTTTGGACTTTTTAATATCCATTTTGACTGAAATTGCGATTCATTCATTATTAAAAATATATTATCATGTATATAAATATTATCCGAGATGGGCAACTGGTGGCCCGCGGGCCTCATGTGGTCCTCAGCCACACTCTTGAGCGGCCCCTTGATTGATTTTAAAAAAGGAAAAAAAAAAACTACATGTGCGTGTAGCTAACCATGATCAAATGTGTCTTAGGAACAAAAGGAAAATCAGCAACCCCCTCAGCTCCCTGCAGGACTCCTCACCTCACACAGACGACAGTCCCTACAGACAACCCAGTGACTGTAGTAAGTCTCCATTTCATCCATAAACATCTCCTCACCTCCATTTGAATGGCAAAATTAAATGCGTCTGCTGCTTGGTAGGGAGATTTGGCTTCAGTGACAGTGAGAGTGTCGGTGGCAGTCTGGAATCACTGTCCAGCCCAGGTGATCACATCTTTGCATCATGTCTTTTAATTTATCCTCGATAATGTCCGAACATGACTGAAGTGTTGTCTTTTCCCACCCGCGGCAGCACACTGTCACAGGAGAGGTCACAGAACATACAACTTGCTTGCCGATGACATGGATGACCGCGATGTGACATCTGAATCTGGTTTGTGATCTACCGCTTCCTGCCTAGAGAAACATAGAGTATCATGGCGTCTTCATTAAATGCTAATATATTGTACTAAAAAGTTACATGATCTATATTTCGGCAGTGATTCTTTCACGCGCCACATGACACTTTGAAAATTAGTTGCGCATACAATCTAGTGTTGCTCATCTGTTTCTGATTCATGGAATTCACTCAAAATGGCGATTTTAAACCAAAATGGTTGACTTACTGTTCGTTTTCAATTAAAGGTTGTCGGCACTTTTTCGATCACCCTGCTATGATCGAAAGGTCCACCCAATGTCGATTGGGGAAATGTTTCTTTTTGTTTTTCAGCAAAATCACTGCAGTCCTTTAAACTGCTTGTTGCCAGGTAGATTTAGTGGCCCGTAAAATGACAGAAATCCATCCTACTTACATTTCAATTTGTTTTTTTTTTTTTTTTTTTAATTAGCCAAGTATGTTTGAAACACAAGGAAAGGCACTGGAGATTGGGAATTGGTTTTACAACCGTCATGAAAAGCGCTAAAATCCGCGGGACACGAAAAAGAGAAACCCCCACCTTGTTGTCGTGGTAGCAGAACGCCAAACAGCCACAGGGACAGGCAAACACGCACCTCAGAAAGTCAGAACTTGTGATCGAGGGGAAGATGGCTGGAAGACAAAATTATTATTATGTAACATAGATACTTTGACTAGACATAAACAAATGTACAGTAAGTGGCCGTTTCCACTGCTACACACATAGAGTACACAGATAAAGGACAGGGAGAGTCTATCACTGCTCTATATTAAATATAATCTAATAGATCATTTGATGATGGCAGCATATCACAGTGATGTTCCAGTGACGTTTTTCTCTGAGTACAAAAAAGAAATGGGATGAATGGATTATACAGTGAGTTTTATCTTTCACGCAATGTGTCTATCCTATTGTTTTTTTTTAGAGTGTCTCGACGGCCAGCAGGTCAAAGTTCGCACCCCATCCCGGGCGGCACTAACTCACCGACTCAAGAAAATGAAGAGCAAGATGGTGAAATGCAAGCAGTGCGACAACTACATTTACGTCAACGGCGTGGAATGCGAGGAAGTGGGTGTCCCTTTAGCGTCAGCGAAAAGTTTGGAAAGGAGACGCCGGTGGTGGTTTTATTCATTTCTGCCGCCCTCAGTGCGGCCTGGGTTTGCACAGGAAGTGCATGGAGGTGTGTCAGATGGAGTGCGACAACAACAAGGGCAAGGTGTTTGGCGTTCCCCTGTCTTTGCTGCTGCGCCACGCGCCGGACGACGTCCCATTTGTGGTGCGACGCTGCACCGCCGAGATCGAGAGTCGTGCGCTCTCCTTGCAGGTATTGGTTTTTTTTTGTTTTTTTTTTACAATTTAAAACAGTTCCCAGATGTTTTATGAAAAAAATGGCAGACACTATCAGTATCATTTGTTTTTTATGAACTGTTTTATGTTCCTACTGAGGGGGTGTATCGGGTGAGCGGGTCCAAGCCTCGGGTCCAGAAGCTGTGCCAGGCCTTGGAGGAGTTCAAGGAGGACGTGGACCTTTCTGAGGTGTCTCCACACGACGTCACCTGCATCCTCAAGCACTTTTTCAAGGAGGTACGGCACGTATGTCACCGAGAAGAACTGAACCACATTTCTTCCATCTTACCTTTTATCGTTTTGGCAAATTAGCTCCCGGAGCCCCTGCTGACGTTTGAACTCTACACCGAGTTCATAACAGCGGGGAGGCGCATCCAGCAGGTGGGCGAGTGGGACTCGACGCAAGACACTAACGAGTTCACAGACCTTGTTCGTAACCTTCAGCAGCTACTGCAAAAACTCCCTCTGTGCCGTTATAACACTTTGGAGCACCTCGTACTCCATCTGCATAAGTAAGTTTGTCTTGACTCTAAAAAACGAAACTGTCATCTCCGCTTTTCTTTACTTACTGACTTGTTTCAGACAGCATGTCAAATTTTAAAGCATGTAACTTAATTTTTGCTATTTTAGCACAATGTTTATTGTATTGATCAATAAAGAAGTTGTTTTTCAGATTTAAATAAATTACAGCAGCACAATGCCCCTTGTTACAATTAGACACTACCACCTACTGGCATGACATGCATATTACACTGTTTTCATTTTCCTGATTTTAATGTTTTAGTACAAACTTATCTTTGGACTTCCATCCGCTATTTTAGTAACATTTTGACTGCATGAGCACGTTTTTTTTTTTTTTTTTTTTTTTTTTTTTTTTTTTTTTTTTTTTAATTTCATGCACCTTCCATTTATCCCTGCAGGGTTTCCAGAAACAACGAGAACAAAATGTCCTCCAACAATTTGGGCATTGTCTTCGGTCCGACTCTCCTTCGCCCCCCTGTGTGTATGGACCAGCCGGCAGTGGCCCTGCAGGAAAACACCTACCAGGCGTTGCTGGTGGACTTCCTCATCTCGCACCACGACAAAGTCTTCGTCCACCGACAGAGAGTCAGGACCCCCACTCCTCCTCCGGCCCCCACAGGTCCGCTTCCGGAGACCCCTCCCAGACGCGCCCACCCTCTGGATGGGGACTTGGACACCCAACCAGAACAAGGAACATCTTCCAGGGATCGTCCTTACTCACTCGAAGTAAGTTGTGCCGTTATTTAGCTCTATTTTCAACTTCTTCCTTTAATTGCTCAGTTTGTAACGGAGCCTTCAAACCGGATTAAGGGAACTGCTGTTTTAAGAGACTCATGATGCTTTATTTTGATGAACTCACTGGACAGCTGCTGCTTTGCTTGCACTTTGTATTGTTTCATTTCTTTTACGTCACACTTGGTATTTCGGTTTGACATTTTTCCAAGAAGATGAGATGTAGTATTTGGACACCTGGTGGCTTGTTACATCTAAAATGGAAGTCAGTCCTGGACAGTTGTAGAGCCATTACTGGGTCTTAGGGGAGCTGCCAGGGATTTGGGGCAGATGTGTCGAACCGCAGTAGTGTCGCTCCAACTACTGCTGAGGAGGACTTACTTGATGTCAGATATTCTTTGCCTTAAGTTTCAGTGGCTGCTGCCAGTATCGGCAGCCTCCATGAGCACCGATACAAAAACTATTATTGTCCCCGATTCTGATACTTGGTATCGGTACTTGCCTATCCATTGACCAATTATTTGATGATGTAAATGAAAAAAATTAACAAATACATTTTGATTAACAATTTTGAGCTGAATGAATAAATAAAATAAATATGACAGACTCTTGAAAATGTAAATGCTCCATAGACTGGAGCGAGTCGTTTGTTCACGACTTGTCATAACGGACGTCAGCGTTCAGTTATTACCGGGTTAGGCAAAGAGAATCCAACATCCTTATGGCACGCTACTCAACTTGTGTCATTCCAACAGAACGAAAGAATGAAGAGAGAGTCGAGCGAGGGTTATATATCTGACAAGTCTTCATCCAATGAGGCAGTGGACCAGCTCAGCCCCGAAGCCGCTGACAGAGCAGGTAGGCGGGACTAGAGCCGTAGATCAGTGATGAGAACTCAGTTGGCTTCTAGAAGTTGTTGTTATTATTGTACTGTGGTCCATTTTTCAGCCACTTCTAGCTTGCAGTCGGCTGAGTGGTTTCCTCTTGTTGGCCCACTTTGTAGTTCCTTTTTTTTTTCTGGCTTAGGGACTTTTCTGTGGTTAAGTAAACTTCCTTCCGTCCGACTCTTTCTGTTTGAGTGTGTTCAAGTGTTCATTTTCAGTTCTTCTTTGGGGCTCTCTCACAAACAGGGTTCAACTTTGTTCACCAACTTGAGGGTGTGGTTGAAAATAGATATACACACGTGCATTTATGGAGATGTATTATTTAGCTATGCATATATATCATAATCCAGAAGAGTGTGTGTGTGTATATGTATGTATGTATGTTTATATATAGTGTTTTACAGTAATACCTAACTATACAGTATTTATAATTTATCCGTACCTTTGCCTAGAAATGGAAAAAAATAATACAGCATAAAAACACTGTTTCCCCATAGGAACACCAGGCGTCACAGTTTTTCCGTTGTCGCAAGTTGGTTATATGTGCGAGGATCAATGGCCTGGCATGCGCGCATGAGGCGGCGACTGTATATTTCACTCGCCCGATGTGCATCGAGCCTTGACGCATCAACCTGAATGTTGCTTGACTTTATTTAATAAACCATCTTTTTCTCCTCCTGGTGTCCCAGTCCTGGCTATGAGCGAAGCCCTGAGCAAGACTCATCATGACCCAGTGAGGGACTTTGTCTTAGACAAGCCACACTACCGCTTCACCAGGCAGCCTGTCAAGTACCACCGCCATCACAACCCGAGAGGCCGAGCTTCCGACCAGAGCTGCGACACCGGACGGCCCGCGGTGCCTTCTGGGGACCCTCCAGGAAGCGCAGACAGCAGTCGCAGCTCCTCCCCGGAACGAGCCACACACGGACGTCCCCGGAGTTTGGACGGCGTTGCGGAGGACGTTCCTCCTCTCAGCCCGCGGGATGTTGTGCAGTACATGCTCGGACTGGCGCCGGTGACCCGTGCCGCGGTCGACCTCAGCGTGAACGGCCCCGGCCCCATTGACTTACAGAGGAAGGCGTTGTGTCACTCTCCGAGGGCCATTCCTGCGGAGCACCACTTCACCTCACCCGCGCAGAAAATTCTGTCGGGTCTGAAGCTGAGGCGCAGCCAATCAGGCAGGGAGGAACAACTTTTTGTGTGAGGAATAACTGGAGCACAAGCATCTAATATGGATTTAGTCACCATTGTTGACTTGAATGTTACTACAAATGCATCCTGCATCTTTTACATTGTCTTGTCACTGGGGTGGTACTGCTTTTGTAAGCTTCACACTCGACTAGTTAGTACAGTACCTTGAGGGATGGGGAAAAAAAATGAAGTAGGATACGGACATAAAAATAATTTGTCTGAATCCCCCCCCCCCGCCGCCTCCCCCACCTTCTTTCAGATTAAAGTCAACCAAGACTAGTGATCAGATGTGTTGAAAAGATTATCCTGAGTGACTATCCTGTGGTGTGTCGACTGAGTTTCCCTTCCTTCTGCTCGAAATCTATATATATATAATTTTTGAAACAGTAATGTAATATGCATATTTTTTAAATTTGTGTTTATTTGAAATATATATATATATGTATATATATATATGTATATATGTATGTATATGTATTTGGTGAGCTTCGCGTTGTTGGGACTTGGGAAGTGTAAGAAAATGAGTGATTTAATTCTTGCACCTCTCCTGATTCGACACAAGGGGGTGTCGTTACCTCGCCGCTCGACTACAACGGCAAATAAAAGCGGGTCCTATGCGGATGGTAGGCGATTGGATTTTTGCTCATTATCTGTTACTTTTGTTTTCATAGATTTTTGGGGGAGGTTGATTGCTGAACAATTGTGTGCCTTGAATCTGTTGTTTTATTTTAGGGGGTAATATATTGCAAATTAAGGGCAAATAACGAGGTTTACAGCACTAAAAGAGTTGAGATTACCATCCCAAAGCCTTCAAACATCCTAAAGTGCTTTATCCATCGATTCCATGTCTCCCACCTTGCCTTCCCTCCCTCTCCTTGCAGTCCGTTCACATCCCTCCCTCTGTCTGCAGGCATGCTCACCCCCTTTTTTCCCCTCCTCTACGCACAAACACGCCAGAGGAGTCAGCTAGGCTGTTCGACAAGAAGAAGAGGAGGAGAAGGAGGAGGAGAGACAATACCCCGTCCGCAGCGTGGAGTAGAGCGTGGTGGTGTCGTCATGGATGTTTAGTTAGGCGGAACGCAGGAAAGGCAAGTGTGCAGGTGGAAAGCGGTCCGTGAACGCATCTGGAAGTTGCCATTGTATTTTTAATGTTGCCCACCGAGATACCTGGAGTGTGTTTCACCTCAAGGTAAGGCAGCATCCGTGCAACAGGGGCAGATTTTACTCACTTATTATTATTTTTTTTTTTAACTTGAATCTACAACAACAAAATTCGCTGCTAAAAACACGCGAGGCACTCAAATGTGTATTTTCGGCCATTTGTAATAGTTCCTAATATTCTTTTCACTTTTATTTTATGCTCATATTTGTTGTCTTCTCGTCGATGTTTCTCTTCTAAATGATTAGATGATGGTGTATTTTCTTTTCATGAAAGCTGCAGGTTCATTTTTTTTTCTCGTTTAGTGTCAACATGCAATTAACGGTGCATAACAAAACACTAATGTGCCCCTCGTGTATTTTTTTTTTAAGCTCTCCCCCCTCCAGTTAGTCATAAAACCAAATCAGATTACGGTTGAATTTCCATAATTCATTTCTTTTATCATCGTTTATTGTTTCTTTAAATAATGCGGCAATTAAACGGGCAATCATCTACCAGCATCTAATAATGACGGTCTTGAAAGATTTATTTCATGTCAATAATGAGGCAAAAAATCAAAATGAATGTTGAGTACAATTTGATTACACAGGCCGGTAAATTTACCGTATTAAACGTAAGATTTCATGAAACTTTCGCGGTAAAATATTGTTGTATTGACGATAGATAATAAGATTATGATTTGAATTCCCTTTGGGGATTTAAAATAATGAAAAAAAAATGATCCGAGGTATGCCACGAAAAATAATTATTGGTTAAAATGGTCGTCTTTAATTATAGACGCGTTTTGTGTGTTTGTGTGTGATTCTCAAAAGTGCCCAATTTAATTAGTTGTATTACTGCTTGTACAAATTGAACCATATATAGGCCTGTTTATATCTGAATATTTGTCATGATTATTTGGATGTTTTTTCACGTCAAATACAATTGTCAAGTTTTGACGTTGTGCATTTTCATTTGATCCTGGTAGGATCCAACTCAACATCGATAGTGCATCTCCATTTTTTTTACTTTCAATAATGTATGTTTGATGCTTAGTTGAGGGTTTTTTTTGTGTGCGCACGTGTTTCTGTTTTGTGTACAGCGACCACACTGAGGCAAGGAGAGAAGGCATGAAAACGGAGGAGAGCCAACAGTCGTGTCTGCAGCAGCCTCCATCTTCAACACCTTTTGTTGGTGAGCGACTAACTGACGCCGACGAGCATCCCAAACAAAGACAAAAAGAGTATCTGCAACTTGTCAACAAAATGAAATTAAAAACAGGCCCATGAATGCAAGCACAACGTTCACTTATAGTTTCACTGAATGGGCCTTTTTATTTAGACGAGTGCTTCCACAATACAAAAATACCACGTGGATATTCATACGCAATAATAATACACTTGAATATAATACCATATTGAACAATATTAAATAAATAGCAAACGCGTGGCATTTTTCCCCAACTAAGGCCTATTATAAGAAACAACCCCTCCCCGCCCCCAGAAAAAAACCCTACCACAATACACAAAAAAACGAAAATAAATGTATTTACATTTAAGATTTAAAAAACGTAATCATGTGGTGTGAAATATTACTACATCGTAATCATACTGTTAAATTGTAATTTCAATCCATTGTCATGCATTATTGATGTGTGAACAAAATAAATGCGGACTACTAAAACTGCCTCACTATTGACGACTGTTTTTAATATTTTTGTTTACTTTATTGAACCGTGAAAAGTAAGATAATCACCATCAATAATAATAATGATGAGCAGTTGATTTATCCATCTCCTACTTTTACAATTACCGATATGTGCTATAAAATTAATGCACGCTACTAGAAGTGTAACACAACTGAGGGGTTGTTTCGATTATATTTTTTTTACCATCTTAGCCACTCGAGGAAATTGTTACATTTTAATTATCATCATAGGCGATATTATTTATGAGTTCAATAAAAAATTGTGTAGATTACTAGAACTATATCAGAGCTGAAGATCGTTTCCAATATTTTCCATGTCGCATATTTTGTGCATCATAAATATTTGAAAAACTCTTTTCAGCGTGATGCAGTCCAAAACTACACGGCGCCGTTCGAATGACGTAGAAATTCGTCGCCACGTAGGGACGGGTGTCAGAAACCATTTGAGCCATTTTTTTTTTTGTAATAGAATTTTAAACTTATTACCAATCATCTTCATTTGATTGTTTATAGCCTAGAAGAGTTCCCCCCGAAAATATTAACTAGAAATATGACTTCAGTGCTGCGCTGAGTTGGCTAGTGATTGACGTTTCGCCAACGTCGTGGTGGTCGGAACGAAATTTGATCATTCTGGGAGCGGTTCAATGCTTACTGTCGTAAGTCGGGACTCTCGTCGGCCTTAGTGGAGTATATAAAACATGTGGTAGGATTTTGAATTCATGCTTGTAACATTTCTCGGTTCCGGGTGGGGCCTTGGTCCACAGACTACCCTGCTGGAGGCGGCGAAGTGTGCGCGGGCTGCTCGTCCCCGATCGCCGACCGCTTCCTGCTGCGTGTCAACGAGCGCTCGTGGCATGAGTCGTGTGTCAAGTGCACTGTGTGCATGAGCGCGCTCACGGGGACGTGCTACTGCCGGGACCGACTGCTCTACTGCAAGCCGGACTATGAAAAGTAAGAATCACGTCACTCAATCATCCATGCGCCGTCACACAGAGTGAAACTCGGAGTGGGCACTTAGTTGGTTTGTTGATTCACAGTAGTGGGGCAGCGACGGGGGGTGTGCTTTGGAAATCCACCTTCTCCTCTCCACTTAACCAGCACAACAAATTAGAGCTCGAGAGTTATTTGACTGGGGTGTCATTAACTGTGGATGCCTGGTTTATTTGTACGTATGTGTGTTTGTGTGTGTGTTTTTTTAACTAGATGTGTAACAATTAAACAAAATCAAATTATCAAATGAATCCTTAATTATTTAGATACCTTTTTTTTTGCATTGAAAATTGTCTAAACGCTTCAGCTTTTCAACAGTAAACATTCTCCAATTTCTGTCCAGTTATCTTTGTGTTGAAAAAAAAAAGTTTTTCTTTCTGCTTTTACTTTGAAAATCGAGTCAAAACATTTTTGCCTTTTTTTCTGACGCTATGGGCCAAACCAGTAACTGATTTCTAATTATATGTTTGTGCATTTTCTTCATCGTCAATTTGAAATAACTTTGTTTTTGAATAAACAGATTAAGTAATGTGACCTATAACTTTTGCGACATAATTGATGATTTATAAAAATCTTTTCGGGAGGGGAGGTGTGGCTGTCACTGTCTTCAGAATCTGCCAATTACATTCAAACTCATGTTAAATGCGACTCAACCACATCTGCCACTAATTAAAATGCATCCGATTGACCCTAAATACATTTCAGATGTTCTAGTAGGCTTTTCCTGACACGTTTTTTTTTTTTTTTCATTCCAGAAAGGTTTTGATTTGGAACTGTTCATAAATCCCTCCACCTTGACTAAGGCCGCAGTTTTAGATAAAAGCCACCCCATTTGAACAGCTGAACTTTATAATTTGTTACTTTGTATTAAGTGTAGGCTAGTTTGTTCATGCCACCGTTTTCGTTTGGAAAGCACGGAGGTGATTTTCATAGATAAATCAACAACTAGTGTCATGCACAATGCAAATATCCAATAGTGATCAAATATTCTGCATGCGATGTTTCTCATTTCCCGGGGCTGCATATTCTACGATAGAGTGTGTGTGTGTGTGTGTGTGTGTGTGTGTGTGTGTGTGTGTGTGTGTGTCTCCATTCAGTGCAGTGCATCGCTGCTATCAATGTTTTGAAAAGTGTCAGACGGCATCCAGCAGCTCCCACTCTACCTGACATCTGGAGGAGCGAGCGAGGGCTCGATGAGGCATAGAGAAAAGAGGAACTGGCCGCTGATGAAAGTCCCATTGTATGACGTTTATCTTAGGGGGATTTGGGGGGCGGGAGGTTGGGGGGAGTGGGAATGGTGCAGGCATGAGCTTATCAAAAATGACTTTTTTTGTTTTTTTTTAATTCCTGGGAGTGAAAAAGCATATTTGTTCCCCTCGTGTAATGACTGTAGTCATCAACCGAGATTAATACCCGGAGGCTCATTTACGACATG
This sequence comes from Hippocampus comes, assembly GCF_001891065.2. NCBI lineage: Eukaryota > Metazoa > Chordata > Actinopteri > Syngnathiformes > Syngnathidae > Hippocampus > Hippocampus comes. The sequence continues at coordinate 353,619 of NW_017804806.1, forward strand.
CTTGATTCAGCCCCGCTGTATGCATTCCATATGGATTGCTGCCTTGTTTTGGGGGTTGTTTCTGTGCCAGACTTGGCACTCGGTGCAGCCTGTGACCTTCAGTGGATCAGCAACAATGTCTCCTTGTTTTCCTTGCATGCACTCTCACCACGGGCGCCTCCCCTGTATGTGTGCTTTACACATAGCGGCCGGGATCTGGAGCATGTATTGGGAATAATCTCATCATGCTCATATATAGTTGTGTTTACACTTTGGAAGCAAGGCCGCCGTTAAAAATGACCAGAGGGTTAACAATGCAGCAATATGTGTCTTATTGTGCTTGACAGTTGTCATCACTTCCTTGTCGGCAGTCATGTCATCACTTGTTCAATTTCAATCATTGGTCCTTGACTTTTCCGTACCTCCTGTTATGATCGAAACGTTAAGTTGGTGAAGCTGACACCAGGGGCTAATTTGTTCGTAAGTTCGCCTCACGGTACAGAGGTCCAGGGTTCGAATCCTGGCTGTGGCCTTCCTTTGTGGAGTTTGCATGTTCTCCCCAGGTCTGCGTGGGTTTCCTTTTCGTACTCAGGTTTCCTCCCACATTCCATAAACATGCGTAGTAAGTTAATTAGACACTCTATATTGTCCCGAAGTGTGATTGTGGGTGTGAATGGTTATCAACAGCGATTCCTTAAAAGATGGCTCAATTTGCTTGATCAGTATTGTCAAAGGCCCATTTTTGATACCGCAACTAAATATTGTGGCTACTGATTGTGTTTTCCCATGTCGTTTGCCTAATAGCATTGTTGTCAGTCGTTTTTGAAAGTTTTTGGAAAATAAGAAGAAAGATAACTAATTCAACAAACAAAAACAAACAAAAAAAAACATGACCCGCATAGTTGAGAATCTACTCGGATATGAAGAAAAATTTGAGCAAACACGTTGCTATTTTTTTATTGACCTTGTCACGGTCAGTTAGGCAATTATTCTAATAGGCGAGCAATATAGTCGCAGGTTCTCTGGTATCACGATACCAAAAGGACAATGAGTATAAGGAATCTCTTTGCGCTTTGGAATAACAGGAGGTGTTTATTCTTTTGTTTAATTTATTATGGAAATGAGGGGATTTAAAATGCATCATGCGTGATTTCATATGCCGCCCTGTTCGTGAGCAGATGTTTACATTGAAGCTTTCGCGCCTAAACTAGAGCCTTCCACCTATATATAGTACATATGGTAGATTTGCAGAGCATCGGTCTTGCATGCGAACCAGCGACAAACTTTTATACAGAACTCATTTACTTTGTCATTTCTAAAGTTCATCAAACTTTAATGGAAGCAGAAGGATGCTGGGAATTTTAAGAGGAAGGAGAAAAATTTGGCACAAGTCCCTATACTGGAAATGTTGAATAAAATTTCAGTGGTGCCTTGAGAAATAAGCACTCTGGAAGATCGTATCAAGAATGAAGTCTCCTGGTGCGTACGACTTGGCCAAAAGGGGGCAGTATAACACGGTCATGCAGACGTAAACGAAGAAGTGTTTCACAACCACTGCAAGTGACAATTTCAGCTGACAAAGACTAGCCGATCTGATTGCAGTGTGCTCTAAAGTTCACATTTGCTGTGTTTTGTGTCAAAGTCAAAGACCCCGACGAGGCTATTGTGCAGCGCCTCTGTGTAAAAGAGGCGGGCGCGATCCCCAGCATCATAACAAAAGTGCTGTTTAAGTAAATGGGCCTCTTGACAGCCATTTTTTTATTTCCTCCAGTGGAGGTCAGCGGCATGGTTCTTTGCCACGCTGCGAGGTTTAAGGCCGGCGTTTCCTGGTCAATGATGTTGAGCGCTGACAGAATGAGCCTGCAAACCCTCCTCGGAAGCTCCATAACGGCAGCCACAGCTCTTTGGAAAAAAAAAAACAAAAAACAGGTCGCCGGGGGTGGATACTCACCAAAGCTGGGCTTTAATAGCTCACCCGGTGTGGGGTGGAGGCTGCTCACGCTACATTTTAGCTTCATAAACTCACACGGAGGGAGATCCCACCGGCAGAGTAATGCAATCTCCCTCTTCTGACCACATAGCTGCACCTAAATCCACCTCAGATTTTTTTCTTATTCTTTTTTGAGCGGTGCTTTGACTTAAGTGGAGTACACACGTACTGATAATCAGGATGGATGGGAGCACGTTTCTGCTTTTAATCAAAAGCATCCAAGGAGAGATTATCTGAAAGATTATCATGTGGTGTTCGGTGTGTTCGGAATGATTACTCGTCCACCCCTGGATCAAAATTAGCAAGCGTTTAATTATCGTATGCCTTTTAAAGATGATCCTGAATGATTATTCCGCGGTGCGGAGTGTGTTAAGACTGATATTTTCACCCTTCTGATCTGAATCTGTGAAAAACAGATTATCAGATGTCTTTAAAAGATTTTCCTGTGGTGTGTTCAGTGTTTTTTGTTGTTGTTTGTTTGTTTTTGTTTTTTTACAATGGCTAATCCTCATGCGTGTGGTCACTGAGTTGGGTGGATTGCGAGATCCGTTAAAGAAAACTAATGGATTAACTAAAACGACATTTGAAAAAAAATATATATTTGTGATACAAAATCAAAACAAAAATGTTTAGGCATTGTGATGTCATTTTCAGTCGACAGCAAGTGGCAAAAATGGTCGCCCTCTGAGATGAATATGGAATATTAATCAGCATGCCGCGTTTAGATTAGTAGGGGGTGGGGGGTATGGAATATATTGTACAGACAATTTTGGACTTGCTAAAACGACATTTGAAAAAATATATTTATTTGTGATTCAAAATCAAAACAAAAATGTTTAGGCATTGTGATGTCATTTTCAGTCAACAGCAAGTGGCAAAAATGGCCGCCCTCTGAGATGAATATGCAATATTAATCAGCATGCCGCGTTTAGATTAGTGGGGGCGGGGGGTATGGAATATATTGTACAGACAATTTTGGACTTAATTTCCGCTTGAAGGTAGAAAAGCGCTAAACGAGTGAACCGATAGAAGCCGCCATCTTGCCTCCACGTAGCGCGCCGCGTCTCTCCTTCTATCTGCCGCCTCATCCGTCACTGTCTGCTTTGCAATCATATTTCTCCATCCCAAACCTCATTTCCTTTTCAGTGAGATTGATCGCAGCTATGACACCAAACAGTTTATCTCTTGTTTTCTCTAAATGTCGCCGCCCCCTCCTCCTCATCCCTGTCTACCACTCGCGTGATTTAGGTAACCTGCAGGGAGTACAAGAGGGCGCTGGGGTAGGGGAGGGGGGCTGGCAGGGGGCAGGGTTCTGATTGAGAACAACGCTAATTAGCCACAATTCTTGTGGCTGTCTCAGTGACGGACGGGCTTGACACGAACTGTGGGGAAATACTATTAACGCGACGGCATGTCAACAAGCTCTCGTTACCGTCAGCTAAACGGGCTGACTCGTGAAGATCACGAAGGTGTCAATGTGAATGCACAGACGTGATTTTCAGGGGAATCGTGTGAATATGTTATTTGAAGACTAAATTACAACAATTATTTCATTCATATTTAATGATCCGCTTCTCAGTCCTGTTAGGAGAGTAAACTTAGGAAAAGTTCAAAACAGTGAGGGGGTCGCAGGGGGGGTTCTGGGTTGGATCTTCTTGGCTGGCCACCAGTTCAGGGTGTACCCGAAGATAGCTGGGATCGGCTCCAGCACACTGGCAACCCGAGTGAGGCCAAGCGCTATCAAAAAAAAAAAAGGGACGGTGGATAGAATTTCAACATGCTTGATCAGAGAAGTTGAGATCAAATGCGAGCAGTTCTAAAGTACTGTGCAAAAGGCCGCCGTTGAAAATCGTTCCGCAATTTGTACCCATTCTGTATTTACTGGAGATCAGGGCGTTGTGCGCAGGTAGCCTGCTAGCCTGTTCTAAAAGTACCTCCTTTGTGATGGGATGTAGTGTTTCCTTAAAAAAAAATAAATAAATAAAAAAGTGTTATAGAAATCAAGTTGCGCAAGCTTTAATCGATCAGACTGAAAAACAAAAAAAAAAGAAAACCCAGTTAAGTTGAGTTAACCCAGCATTTTGAACCCACTGCTGGGTTAACTCTTTCACCCAAATTGAGTTACTTTTAACCCAGCGGTTTTACGAGTGTATCAGACCTGTAGTCGATGATGTGTGAAGTTGTGTCCTAAATATGGCAGAGACATGGCGGTGTCATGTTTTTACACTATTATCAAAGGCCAACTGTCACTTGATGGAGGAAGTGCGATGGAGAGGGTGAAGAGGACGAGGTGGATTTTTTTGGGGCGGCGGGGGAGCCACATGTGTGGGGTCGTGATATTGTCACCGTTTTTGCATATTATGAGACCCCATCATCTTTCACCCCAGCACCCCCTCACACACACACACGCACGCACACACACAACAATTTTATAACAGACAGCTAATAAATGTTTCATGGCAGAACAAGCTGCTCGCCTTGCCTTTATTAAATCTGAGATAATAAAAGCAGAGAGGAAGAGGAGGAAGAGTGTGAGAGAGAATAGAGGAGCGGGGAAGGGGGGTGTTGCGGGGTAGGGAGAACGCCGTCGACACTTTCCACCGAATCGCTGCATCTCCTGTTTCTGGGGCAACGGGTCCCGCTGTCCCCCGTCACCGCCATCCCAGCACCCCGCTCCCCTGCCCCGCTGCTTCCCGCTCCGCCTGAGACAGACAGGAAATGAGAAGCGGGCAGACAGGATATTGCGTTCTGGTGGCCTGGGGATTAACTGTTTTATCTAAACTAACACACACACACACACACACACACACACACACGCACACACACACACACGCACACACACACGCACACACATGTGAGCGAAGGTCCTCGCGCATTGCATTAATTTTTGGTAGCATCAGGTGAAAAATCAAACCTATCCTGAGAGAAATGACAACACAAGCTGGTTTTTAATCGTCCGCGCGTTGCAATGGAAGATCACGTTTTTACGTCCATGTGCTTCTTACAACTTTGTGCAACACTAAACATATATACAGCTGGTGCTTTGAGATATTAGTGACTGCCCTGTAGGGCGAATGGAACTCACTCCGCAACAAGCAGCGGTTCGTGAAGAACTTGTAAAAAGAACCTTCAAGCTGCTAAGTGCCACTTTCGGTTGAGGTTTACTGTCAAACTAAACATCAAACTAATCACATGTGCATTCGAAACATTTTCATTTCATTTTATTGTTCATTTGAAAGGGACAATGCATGCTGATAAACACTGGATGCTAAATGCTATGAGAAAAAAATGCTAAACACCATAGCTGGGCTAACAAATAGTATCTACTGTATGTTCCAGTGTTATGTTTTAAGCAACATTTATTTGAACACAAACGGGCACATCGACAATACTGAAATGCATATATTCTTTATCCTCCAGAAAAAATAGGAACACAGTTTAGTGAGTTACCTCCAGGAGTTACGGAACATTTCCTCATTTGTGTCTGCGTGACTGTATTATGCTGCCCCTCGGTGGCCTTTTCACATAAACCAGAAGGCGCTGCATTTAATTAATAACTCTATAAACTGCTTAATTCTTTATATTCTGTTTAACTGTGTTGTTAATTTTTTTTATAAAGTACCATATAATATTATGCTAAATTAAAAACATTCACACATTTTGGGGTGTTTTCTGGTGTGGATGTCACAGCTCATCTTACTTTTACATTGTTAATATAACCTAGCACAATAAAACCATGACATGGATCCTTCGCAGAAGAAAATATTAATTTTCTTTTTTTTTTTGAGATTTCAAAAAATATATATGGATGATATCAAAAGGTAAATAAAGAAATTAAATTTTAGAAAAATACAATTGAGGTTAATCTTTTTTTTTTTTTTTTTTTAAGTTACTGGAGCCCAGTCACCGTTTTCTAATCGTTTACAATACATTTCTGGGATGGATCTAGATTTTACGAGTGTTGTGGGAGGTAATTTATCAGGGCAGTAAAGATTACGTATGTTTATTTTCTTAACTCATTTTGGAAACTTTCATTCAAGCAAGAGGACTGTTTACCATGTTAGTCTATCAGCAGCCGGCCACGGTGCCCAAACAACAGCATCTGGCTTTGTTTTATGGATGTTTGTGCCCGGGTACCTTATCTGCTTTTCCACAAACTGAGCATTGGTGGTTACCCGACTGTGTGTGTATATAGCCACGTCTATTTGTGCGAACGTGTGTGTGGGGTGTGCGTGCATTCACGTATGTGGCTCACTGTACTCCGTGTAATCATATACACGCGTGTGCGTCTGCAGTGTAAGTGAGTGAGTGAGAGATGGCAGGGGTAGCAAGTATCGTGGGGAATGCTGGGAGATTTTAATAACACAGAAGCAGTGCAGGGAGATTTAATAAACAGAGATGATGTGATTACTGAACCTTGGCTCTGAGCCATTTTGCTTCACAGAGCAATATCCGCCCAACGTGCGCGCATACACACACATACACTCAGACACACACACACACACACACACACACCTAAGAAAATGGATACTAAAGTGACTTAAAAGTACAACAGTTGCATATCGTTTGTCGTTTCCGTTTTCGCAACTCAAACGCAAGGCCGGTCAACTCTCGTGTATTTCGAACTTGGTATTGTTCGCCAAACTACAAGCGTGCTTCTTGAAATATGGATCATAATTACGAAAGACCACTCTGAGACATCAACATATTCATGAAATGATTGCGCGGTTTGCAGGCGAGACATTGTTGGATTCATGGCACGTCTTTTGATTGTGTTATTGTGATTGTCTAGTGTGAAATATAGCTAGAAGGGATGACGATGCGTCACCTATTTTTTTGTGTATCAGCCAGTGCGAAGGCCCACTTGGATTTGTGTTTGCTATTCTTCTGACAAACGAATCACCCTTGTAGAGAGCTCAACATGCCCGCTTTTTTTTTTTTTTTGGCAATTCAATACTTGTAAAAATGTACACGATAGGGACGCACGCGTACTGGTGTTGGCAAGTGTACATTTGTACTTCCTATACTATTCGATTCTGTCCTCCTTAAGCGTGCTGTGTACAGTTTGGAGGATAAAAAGAGACCAAGTGTGCTCGCTGCAGGCCGTTGAACACACCACTTGATGTTTACTGTCAAGCTAATCCCAAAATGAAGACAATTATTCATGTTGTGTATTTAATCAAAGACATACTTCATATTACAAAGACATAAAGTTTTGTCTCCGCTTGCTTTATGCTAACGTGTCAAATCCATCAGAATTAGGCAATGTAGTTGATGTGAAATTAACAAGCTTTGGGGGGTTTTTTTGGCCTATGCTAGCTAATCTGGGCGGGGCATGCTGTCAAAGTTTTAACACTCCTTTCAAGGATTTGCCATGCACGTTTATTCTCGTGCATAGCTTCAATTTTCCTCTTGTTTTCATCTGGTCTCGTAATAAGTGTACATGTTATTAGTCACGGCCTGTTAACCCCCTCCGCAAGATCGCGGAGTCCACATCTTTTTGAAGCGTTTGTAAAGTCGACTGTTCTCCTCGGTCTTTCATGTTTCCCTCGTTTGACACGCTGATTGTACAACGCGCTCACTGTCATAGGCGCAACGAACAAAGAAAGTTCATTTCAAGACCTCCTTCAAGTCTTTCATGTGAGCTACATTGTCCTTGATCATTTCTGTCCCGTGTGATTAAACCTCACTTTTTTTTTTTTTTTTTAAATTAAACAACTTGTGGACAACTTTTTTCAAAGCATCAAAGCAATCATCCATACATTTTTTACCTTCATTTTCTGTTCATGGTCACGAGTGGGTGGGAATTATCAATTAAATCATCGATTTTGTGACCTCATTGGCGTTTGACGGGTTTTTTTTTTTTTTTTTTTGGTACATTTTCCTGCTAAATTCCCTTCCAATACATTCAGGTATGCTGCTTAAAATCCCACGATGGCCCTGCATGAGGTTGCTCTTTAGCGGCTCGTTCCACCCCTGTCAGGGCCAGTGTGAATGATACTTCTATTAGGGGGGGAGGATTAGAATGATCTACTTACAGACCCCCCTCTGGGGCAGTTGCCCCGAGTTGCCTCCGTTTGCCGTGCTGAGTCAATTCGCAACACGCTGCGCACGCCCCCCTATTTAGGGAATGTGGGGACTTAACACGGTTGGTCTCATGTCGAGCGATCGTCGTCGTTTTGAAGCGTTTTGTCCCACGGGTGAAGGCAAGCGTTGCGTGCGTTATTAAAAGACAAATCACCGGAGAGCAGCGGTGTGACGTAACAAAGCGCAAATACGCCCATTACTTTACTTAAGTAGGTTTTTCAAGCATCTTTTAATCGTTTTTACGTTCACGTACTTTCGATGCTTGACGAAAATGTCTTTATAGATCAGCATCAGAATCATCTTTCTTGACCAAGTATGTTAAAACAAACGCACAAAAAAAAATTGTACCGTCGCTGGCATTTCAGTCGTACCACAGAGATAAAAGCCACTATTTCCGAAATATATCGAACACTGAAGACATAAACACCAATGTTCAAAAGTTAGAAAGTCATGAAGCAATATAAGGTGTCGAGTAGTTCAGTAGTCCTACTGAGCTACTGAGCTTTCCTGATTTTAAAACTGCTAGCAAGATTTGAATGTAGCCTCACTCCATTCATTTTGCATCAAGCCATGCCCTCGCTAACGTGCAGAAGTGATACTCAAATTGTTAGTGGCATGCGATTACAACAGTGCCTAGTCATGATAAATAGTCACAGAAAAAGAATATTTGGCATCACCAAAAATAATAGCTCGAGCAATATTAAGCTAGCAATAGGACTGTGAACAGGCCGACGTTAGCTGCGCCCGCGATGTTGGTAGCATGATTTATTTGTAATGGAGTGTTACCATAAAACACGAAACGTTATTTGTTTGAAGTTCTGTTTTTGATTTAAAACCAAAAAGGTGAGAAACATACCTGCGGGGCAGAAATGTTGCTAATTCTGTGTCACTTCTGAATTCTCTCAGATGCCTGAGGACTCTCCACCTATGAAAGGTAGCCGATGTTAACTCTGGTTTTGTTTTTTCCCCATACATCATTTTTCTAATGTGCTACTGTCAGGTCATAATGACAGTTTTAACAAAAATGAACAAAACGTTTTTTTTTTTTTTTAATTGCACACTCACCCTTCAGGTACAACATGTGAGTACTTTGGCCAACTCCACTATTTGCCACTGACTTGAAAACGCAGTCATTTTGGGGAATTTGGAGATGCTTTTTGGCAGATGGAATGGAAGAGATTAACCGTGGCAGCTGCGTTTGGGACGGAATGACAGATTAGGAGCGCTAATGTGCAGACCTGGCTCCAGATTTGTGGAGCAACACCTTCCTCGCACTCAGTCAGGGAGCAACAACACTTTTGTCTGTGCCTTCCTCCCCCTTGCGCACTCTCGTGCCAGTACTCCCTTCCGCCTTATCCCAGTTTGTATCTAGTTCCTGCTTTTTGGCTCAAATTAGATTGCCGGCACTGTTATCCTGCTGAAACCAAAAATCTTTGATTCCCGGTTGCAGGCCTTGTAAGTGGTATGTCGGCCCACATCAGAATAGGTATTGATACTCGAAGTGTGTTTGTGCGTGGCTCAGTGTGCATAAGTGAGTGGCGAGAGATTAACCCCATGCTATCCTCAATCCCTGGTTATGAGTTTACAGCGTCTGTCTGGCCATCGCCCTGTTTAAACAACAATCTAATTAATCCCGTCTTTATTAGTTTCGGTGAACTGGGGAAGGCAGGCTGGGAGGGCGAACTGGGAATGCTGGCAGAAAATACCAAGGTGGGGGAAGTTCGGGGCGGGCGGGGGGGTGGAGGGAGGGGGGGCGAGGCTGTAGGAAAGCAAGAGCGAGATCGGGGATTTGAGAGGAATTTAATGGCAGGGGGAATGAGACGATGGTGAATGGGAATGAGTGTGTGAAGTGATGGTGAGGTCGGAAAGGAAGGGATGGCGAGACTAAAAGTAAAGGCTACCTTGATAATATTCAGAGATGGGCACTTGACCCTATTTTGCCGGTCCGTCCTCCGTTCGCGACCCGGGTACCCTCCCGTCATCGTCCCTCGGTCCTTATTCATATAATAATCGTGCTACGTCCCCGTCCATCCTCATCCTTTTAAAGCGCTTGCGTTCCAGTCCCCCCATGTGGTTGGACATTGGCGGGCAACCAGTCTAGTTTAGTTAACCAGTAGTTAGCCACTCTGTCTCTGTTAGCGATTATCAAAATGTGGTCCGCGAAAGAACCACAGCCCAAGTGCAGTTCAGTGGTCTTACAATAGACATTTTTGATACCACTTTTTCAGACTGATACTAGGATGAGTATTCACTCTTTGAGTACCTTAAAATAAGGCCGGTATCGGCCCAATACCGATATCTGGTATCAGAACTTGCCCATCCCTATATTCAACTTTTCTGGACAAATTTCCTATATTTTAGTGCTGTGCTAATGTTCATATTGCTCATCAGTAACTTGCAGTAATATTATTTTCACGAACACTTAGACTTACTACGCTACTGTATTTTAATCTTGGGCATGATGGTGGTACTTGGAGTGCTCAGTATTTTTTAGGTAGTACATGATGTACATAAATATACATAAATGAATATCATTCATTATGAATCATGACATGTCATAAAAACGTATGATTAAAGGTCATTTGAGCAAATTTCCGAGGTGTGTATTAAACTGGTAGCCCCTTTGCATTCATGAGTACCAAAGAAGTAGCTGTCAGTTCCAAAAATGTTGCCGACCCTGGCTGTGATAGGCTCAAATTCAACCGATGAGGAAAAAAAGAAAAAATGCAACAGAAAATGGATTGATGGATGGAGTAAAAAATAAAGAAAAAAAAAAGTTAAAAGTGAAGGAAAATAGTCACCATATCTGTAAGCTTCTTGCTTAATTGACCTCTTCCCAACTTTGCGCCACACGAAACAGATTCCATTAAAAAACATTCATTTTATCTCACCGTGAATTCCGAAAGTGAAAGCAGCTCAATCCAGGCTCACTACTGCCATCTACTCTCCAAAAAGGTGCAAGTCAAGCACAGCATATGAAACAGTTTCTCCTTCAAACACTACAGTAATTCCTTGCATAGCAGCTGTTCACCTTGCTGCTCTGTGAATTGGGTAATGTTTATACGGCCTTTAATTAAGAGACGACGCTAATCTCTGGAATCGTTGAATGCGAGAGTAAATGTGTTGGGGGGCTCCTTGTCTATGCCTCCATCTTTAATTACCTCACCTCCTTTCAGCTCCTTGACCCTCATGATGGTCTACTTTACATCCAATATGTAGGCGTCCCTCACCGTGCGCGTTTGTGCGTCTGTGTGTGTGTGTGTGTGTGTGTGTGTGTGTGTGTGTGTGTGTGTGTGTGTGTGTGTGTGTGTGTGTTTGCAGGCTTTTTGTGAGCAAGTGCAGCGCCTGCCTGCAGGTGATCGGGCGCTCCGAGCTGATCATGCGCGTGCTGGGTCAGGTGTACCACCTGGGCTGCTTCAGCTGCTGCGAGTGCGAGCGCCGACTGCAGCGGGGCGACGAGTTTGTGCTGAAAGAAGGCCAGCTGCTGTGCCGCATGGACTACGAAAAGGAGAGGGAGATGCTCGCAGCCATCAGTCCCACGCCCACGGAATCGGGTACAAAAAACAAACAAACAAAAGGATTCCAAAGTCGTCATTATTAGGGTTGCGCAGACAAGAAGACCAGAGTCAAGATTCTGACCCCGAACCTCAAAACTGTGAGGCAGACGAGCTAACCTTGCGCTCGGTTCACCATGATGCACCCCCAAGCGATAATATAATAATTTTCACGATGTAATGTTTCTCATGTCAAGTCAAATGTGTTGACGAGCAAAGGGAGAACATTATCTGCATTTTGCAATGCATCCTGGGATATTCCTGTAGAGCAGGCCCTTTCCCATTGTTTGGATGGTTAAGATTAGTGGAGTACAAGAGCAATGCACATTTTCACTCAGAGATCGTTTTTGCCTGTTTTATTTATTTGTTTGTTTATTTTGTAAAATCATCTTTGTTCAGTGAAAAGCGAAGACGAGGATGGCGGCGGGGTCTCAGGCGGGTGCAAAGGTGGCGACGAGAGCAAGGAGCACAAGCGCTCCAAGCGGCCGCGCACCATCTTAACCACGCAGCAACGCCGCGCGTTCAAAGCGTCCTTCGAGGTGTCAGCCAAGCCTTGCCGCAAGGTGAGAGGACACACTGCACATTTTCTGATGAGATATGAGTTATGGCTCGGACGATTTTGAGCATTGCTGGACAAGCTGTTTAATTCTTTCCATTCTGTTGGGTTTTACGGCGTGTTTTAATAAAGTACAATCCAGTAGAGTGCTGTTGTTTTTGTTTTTAAACATTACAAAAAAATTAGTTGCCGTTTTTGAGAGCGCTCGAGCAAATTAACGGCATTTCAATTTATTTCAATGGGGAAAATGACTTTCGATACAATTTCTAAATTCTCAAGTCAAGGCATCAGTGCAATTGAGTGTTTTATTTTTTTTTCCGTGGAATAAAACAAACCAAATGGAACTTCCAGGTGAGAGAGACGCTGGCTGCTGAGACAGGACTTACAGTGCGGGTTGTGCAAGTGTGGTTTCAAAACCAGAGGGCCAAGGTAACACTTGAGATCTTAGATTTTGAAAAACAAAAAACAAACAAAAAAAAACCCTGAGGTTTACCTTGAGCATTTTTTTTGCTTCAGATGAAGAAGATTGCCCGGAGACAACAGCAACAGCAACAACAGCAGCAGGAACAGGAGCAGATGGGAGGGGCCAGGAGGGGCGCGAGTCGAGGGGGACGCCAAAGCAACGATGACAGTGAGGGTAAGCAATGAGCAAAAGTTTTGGGACAAATCTTGGACCATTCGATTCTTTGCTTCCAACTGTTTAAGAAGGTCAATGTTTGAATTTTGTTCAATTTTAAATTCCGCCACACTCAAATATGCGAAAAGTATTTCTTTGTAGTTTTAGCTCATCAGTATGAGTAGCTTCTGGTGTGTCAAAATATTTGACCCAGCTCGTCGGGTATTTTCATCACCACACAGACGGCTCAAGCGGTCACGGCATGGACGGCATGCTGGGATACCCTTCTCTGCCTCGGCAGCAGCTACTCACCCTGGACCCCAACATCTACGGCGGAGAACCCTTCCGACACGGGCTGACTCCGCCTCAGCTGCCCAGCGAGCAGCTTCACCCGTACGGTAAGCAACAAAGGCGACAGTTTCATCACGGATAAAGGCAGACTCTTCCATTCAGACTGCAATATTAGACCATTTTGACTTAAGATTCCGTCTGTAGGGAGCTAAATACACCCCAGGTGGGACTTGAACCCACAATCCCTGGCTTAGGAGGCCAGTGCCTTATCCATTAGGCCACTGAGGGTATACATTGAGAGGTGTCAATCACTCCAGGTGTCAATCACTCCAGTGCACACAAAGCCAACTCGCTTTTCACACCACGTGTAAAACTACTACACAACTACTAAAACTACTTCTCCTACTAGTACTAACACAAATACATATTTTATTCATGCTACTACTATTAGTACTACTATTTCCATGATACTACCAATACCACTGGTAATATTTTCTATGATTGAGAGTGTCTTTCAATTGTCCTCAGGTAGGTAGTCTAAAAACAGTCAAAAATAACCCAAATTAGCTAAAACAAGGGGACTGACTAAATTTTTGGGGCTCCTTAAATTTAAAAAATTTGGTCCAATGAGTAAACCACAAAATAACACATTTTGGAAGGTTGTTTTATGCAAAGCACATTCTTTGTTTGGGGCGATATGGGTTCATTTGACCCCAAAAGTTGAATAACTCCGAGGTTGTTTTATACAAAACACATTCTTTTTTTGGGGGGAGGGGGGTATGGGTTCATTTGACCCCAAAAGTTGAATAACTCCAAAAGTTGGGTCGGCTTCCTTTTCCACCCAATTTAGGTTATTTTTGATACAATTCTTTTAATGAACTGTACAAATAAAAGTTGCATGGCTATTGCCTAATAAAGTTGGCCACAAAAATAAAAAGCGTTTCATAAGTCTGTGTCACTTTTTTGACTTCAAGCCAGCGCCGCGAGAGTGGCTGCCTTTACCGCAGCTCCTATATTTTGTTCTTCTACTTCTTCCTTTCATAACTTTGCTGCTGTGAATTGGGAATTTCTCCATTGTGAGACAAATAAAGGTTTTCTGATCTTATCTTACCTTATATCTCAAGTTTTTGCCAAACACTTGACACAAAATTCCGTCCCAAATCTCACGTGTCCACGACTTATTCTGATCAAACTATGACACAAAACACCTTCTCCTTTCCAATGAACGGCATAATTTGTAAATGGCAACGCTGTACGATCCTCTTCAACAAGGGGACTGACTAAATTTTTGGGGCTCCTTAAATTTAAAAAATTTGGTCCAATGAGTAAACCACAAAATAACACATTTTGGAAGGTTGTTTTATGCAAAGCACATTCTTTGTTTGGGGCGATATGGGTTCATTTGACCCCAAAAGTTGAATAACTCCAAAAGTTAGGTCGGCTTCCTTTTTCACCCAATTTAGGTTATTTTTGATACAACTCTTTTAATGAACTGTACAAATAAATGTTGCATGGCTATTGCCTAATAAAGTTGGTCACAAAAATAAAGAGCGTTTCATAAGTCTATGTCTCTTTTTTGACTTCAAGCCAGCGCCGCGAGAGTGGCTGCCTTTACCGCAGCTCCTATATTTTGTTCTTCTACTTCTTCCTTTCATAACTTTGCTGCTGTGAATTGGGAATTTCTCCATTGTGAGACAAATAAAGGTTTTCTGATCTTATCTTACCTTATATCTCAAGTTTTTGCCAAACACTTGACACAAAATTCCGTCCCAAATCTCACGTGTCCACGACTTATTCTGATCAAACTATGACACAAAACACCTTCTCCTTTCCAATGAACGGCATAATTTGTAAATGGCAACGCTGTACGATCCTCTTCACAGAATCCGAGACGGTGTTTCACGACCTGGACAGCGACGGCAGTCTGAGTCACCTCGGCGACTGCCTGCTCGCAGCCGGCGAGGGCGGCCTTCTGGCTGCGAGAGTGGGGAACCCCATCGACCGCCTCTACTCCATGCAAAACTCCTACTTTACCTCGTGACCCTTAGAAACCGTCGCCGCCCCAAACTCCCCGCTTCCTCTTCCAACGCTCACCTCAAGAGACGCAGCTAAAACGAAGGGGAGAAAAATAACACAACCAAACAAAAGTCGATCCACTCGATGGCCAATTATTTCCCCTCGTCCCTTCTCTGTCCATGATGAGAATCGCTTTTGAAACACTGGAAATGTGAAAGATGTGCAGAAGCACCTCTTTTGTGGTATTTATGTCATGTTGAATGAAACACAGCACTTTTAAACAAAAGACAAACAAAACATGCTAACCGAACTGTGTATCGTGGATATAAAGGTCTACAAAAAAAATGAGCCACACCCCAGTCGTAACGAGGGTGTGCACACTTGTACAACCACATTATATTGTATCTTGTATAATTTTTTTAAATTGAGTTGTGCATATTGGATGCCAAATTAATGGTGGAAAAGGTTTTGAAAGGATTCATCTTGGTCGATTTTCTTTTTGGTGGGGGCTCACAAAAACCTGGCATTTGAACAGGGGTTTGTAGATTTTTTTATATCCATGGCACACCACATATGACATGGTACACTACATTTTAAAACTCACGGGAAAATATCGTGATTCGCAACCACATTATATTGTATCTTGTATATTTTTTTTAAATTGAGTTGTGCACATTGGATGCCAAATTAATGGTGCAAAAGGTTTTGAAATGATTCATCTTGGTCTATTTTTTTTTTTTGGTGGGGGCTCACAAAAACCTGGCATTTGAACAGGTGTGTGTAGATTTTTTTTATATCAATGGTACACCACATACGACATGGTACACTACATTTTAAAACTCACGGGAAAATATCGTGATTCGTAATACAGCCGACAAAATACTGTAAAATAACTCGAGGGACAGTTTTGCGCTCAGGTTAGCGTGTGTATGTTTCACCTGAGACGTAACTCAGGATATTACGCTGGCTAGATTTCAAATGTAACCGATTATTTATATCCGTGAAGCAGTGATGTTTTGAAGCAACCCGACATATGAAACGAGCATTTCAAAAATGACAGTGGAACCTCCAAAAGAGGCACAATTTGAAATTCAAATACCCCACCAAAAATTGTGGGCAAATGTGGAGGAAGTTTGACATGATATGACAAGCATGTGGAGCAGCGCTTCGGGGTGGTTGGAGCGCCTCGTTGTCAGCTGTGAGCCCCCCGCATGTCTTGCCGAGAAGATGAAACAGCTAGGAGGAGACTTTTTTTTGCTGGGGGCTGTCTCTGTGTCCTTATCACAATTAGGAATTGTAAAATTGTATTTAGAATCAGTTCATTCCGTTTCTTTTATTTTCAGTCGGGAAATTTGTTCAGAAAAGCTTGTGTTCAACTTTGGAGGTTCCACTGTACTTGTATTACTGTTTTTTTTTTTGGTTTTTTTTGCATGATTGGCTTATTACAGTAAAATAACATTTTTTTTTTTCTTTGCATTGAGACACCGCAACAGGGTTGTTTTTAATTAAGCCTTATTCGGAGACAGGGTCGACAAGAGACTTTTAACTTTTTATTTGATAATCTCATCATCAAGGAGTAAACAAGCACTAACAATGGCCATCTACTGCCCCCCTGACACTGGCTACAAAACTATGAGCTCCAAAATGTAAATGTGTGACTGTGTTGCTGTATATATATATATTTGTAGTAGTTTCTTTCCATACATATTTATTTCTCTCATCAGAAATTAGATGGGTGGATATTTTCTACCTTCTTCTGTGATCAACGAAACGCAGCATGGTTATTTGTCAGTGTAGGCTATCACGCGTAGCCTTAGACAAACAGTAAGGCAGCATCAGGCTCAGAAAGCAGGGCTATTTAAAAGGGAAAAAAAATAATAATAATAAAATGATAAAATATGCTTTTAGCTGCTAGAGCTCCTAAAAAGGTTCTTTCACATCAAGTTTGACACGTGCGCATTTCTACGGTGATATTTTGTGGGGGTAACTTATTTGTGCCGTCTTAGCTGAGTTGCAATCTTTTCGTTCAGTGGCTACCAAGGTGATGTGCTTTGAATGTATAATGTTGCTGTATATTCAATACAGTCTTCAATTTCATCCAATAGCGTGCTGACCTTGTTTGTTCTGTATTTTGATGATACCTGGTTCACCTCCTGCGCTTTTTTTTTGCCACTATATTGCCATCATTCAAGAAGAAAATGTTTGTTCTCTTTGGTGGTCACAGAGATCATAACTCAACAAACTCCCCTTTTTGAGTCGGCCTCCTGCTGCTCTTTTCTTCCCAGACTCCCTATTTCTTAGTCAGCGAGTTGTCAGATTTTGTGTGGGAGTGCAGCATTCTTGTTTAATATTTGACTCTGACTCAGCACGGTAGATGATGACGGCGGGCAGATATATGGAGCTGAAAACAAAAGAAGGAAACCTCCACTGGTTGAGTAAGACATACCTTAGTTTTAATGAAATACAGCGTAGAGGTGTGTCACATTTATTTTTGTCTACGCAGCCTGGCAGTAGGTACAAGTCATGTCTGATTTGAAAGTAGGAAAATAATTACTGTCTCAAGTCGAAGAAAACAAAACAATTTTTGCTTTTGGATAAGTGTTGAAATAGATGGTTCAATGTTACGACGGCACAGGTACTGGTTTTGTATCTAGGGGGGAAAAAAAAGGAATACAACAATATATGAATTAGTCATGCAGCAATAGTCATTGGATTAAAGTAGTAGAAGGGTCTTCCGTTTACGACTGTCCCCACGTATGTTTTGAGTTTGGGTGTTATGCCCAAAGTCTAACCCAGAGCTGGCATCGACTGCAATTGAGAGTAAGAGTGAATCAACAGCGCCTCTGTTTGTTGTAGCCAAGTAGTGCACTACACCATCGTTTCCCAACAAACTACATCTGTGAGTAAATTCAGACGACATCATTATTTGACTTTCCATACGTTTTGTGAAATATTTATTTAGTGGTGCTGTGAGACTGGTTCAAGTAAAAGGGGTCCCTTGGCTCAATAAAGGTTGGGAAACACTGCACTAAACCACACAGGTTGCAAGTTACAGAATTACTTTTTTAAAGAGCATTGACATTTCTCATCTAGAGGTGGGTAGTACATATTCTTCCAAAAGTAAGTGTATGGCAAAGTACTTTTTTATTTAACTTGAGTTGTATTATTCTTTATAAATAATTGTCCTTTTTTCTTGAGTACAGTTTTTGCTACTCTGCCCACTTTTAGCCCTTTCCTATCTTTCAACAGTTTGCCTTTTCGTGTTTTTTAACTGGCTTACCCACTCCACTGAGATCCACCGTCTCAGCACAGCCTAGAAAGCGAGTGACGTGCGCTGAACAGGAGGCAGGCGTGCTCTGGTTTTCCCTCAGACACTTCTCGAACTCCATAAACTGCTTGGAACAGTCTTGTCTGATCTTCTGGATCACTGGGCTAGCGTGACAGATGTAGACATAGGTAGGATACGCGAAACAAGTGTGCAATTTGGGGGTCATATGTGTTGAATACACATGCCTTACTGTGATGATGTGCATTGGGCAACCTTCATCTTCAGTTCATGGCACTTCTCCTGCCAGATTGATGGGTTGGAGGCCACACATGACCCATAGGCATCCATTTCCTTATGGCAATACTTTGCCGTGATGTCCATAGCCGCTTGCCTGAGTGGAAACACATGCAGCACTGTCACGTCATTGGAAATAATATAGCTTAAGTTAGTTGCAAAGGTTTTGCAACATAAAAACACACCTCAAATAGGGCTATTACTCAACAGGCATGCAACATTAAAGTAAATGTTTGCTCTCTATATATTTAACAATATCTCTACAATACAATTTGATGTACACGGAAGCAATAAATATTCTTACATTTTGCTATTTTATGCTCGTTTGAAGCGATGACGCTGATCAGTCAAGGTTACCCTTCTCCATGTGGCGCCATGAAAATGCCGTGAAGACACGCCTACTTAGAATCCCATTGGATGGAAACCAGGAAGTATTCCCTGTGATTGGACAGAAACCCAGCTAGAACACATCATCTCAAATCCTACTGGTTGATTTGATGTCAGTCATGCAACTGACTACCCTAGTTGAACGGAAGTTTAAAAACACAGCACTAATTTGATATTTGGCTCATAACCAAACATGTCGTTTTTCTCATGAAAATGGTTCATATTTGTGCGAAGATGTTCATTCGTAAAGTGCGCCTGTATGAAAGGGCGGAACAGTTTGTTTTCCACGGTTTACTCATCAAGGCATGCGTACGCATCTTACGGGCTGACGTATGCGGAAACGATCGTTGATGAAGAGGGACCATAGAGAGAAATTGGGCACTTGAAGGTAGTACTGGGGAACGTTTTGAACTGAATTGACTTGAACACAACTTTATTGTCAAATGCGCTGTACGTATGTGTAACAAACAGCACAGATGAAATTTCTTCCCTCTCAACATAAAACAAGAAGAGCAGCTGCGGGTGTCCGCGCCGCGGCGTTTCGTGTGTAGGATCGCGTTTTGCCGGCATCACCGCGACGGGGCGGTGGTGGATAACAGAGAGGCCCAGGGGGTGAGCAGTGTACGATGAACAACGCCAAAAAAGAGGACGAAATGACCGCGGACGGCGTCGATGGATCGGGCGAGCTACGAACAGCCCCCTCGCTGAGCCACAATCAGCATGACAATAGCACCGGCGACGAGCTGGTGAGCTCAGTGACGCTCTACAGGCGAAGGCCGCGGCTCTTACACGGCACCGTCTTCCCGTTCCTGACGGTCCTCTACCCGGGCTGGTTGTACGTGTGGCTGGGGGTGTACGGTGCGTCGGAGTATCCGGAGGCAGGCCTTCTGGCTCTCGCTGCCATCGGGATCGTTCACGTCCTCACGGCGCTGTCCGGTTATTGGTCTGTGCACGCCCACTGTTGGCTTACTTGTTCCAAGGTAAACAGAAACTAAGTACATCACAAAAATGACGATATTCCATTGACATTTGCTCTGTCAACTTCATGGGAATCACAGAGGGGCAGCATCAATGAACAAGGTTACAGCACAAGTCCCATTCTACTTCTGAACTGTTATTCTGTGTTCATGTGCTCACACTGTACTCCTGGATAACTGTTTGTACCATTTCTACAGCTAAAATGGTAGAATTGTGATTCCATGAGTTAAATTTCTATAACAAAAGTCGATCCACTCGATGGCCAATTATTTCCCCTCGTCCCTTCTCTGTCCATGATGAGAATCGCTTTTGAAACACTGGAAATGTGAAAGATGTGCAGAAGCACCTCTTTTGTGGTATTTATGTCATGTTGAATGAAACACAGCACTTTTAAACAAAAGACAAACAAAACACAACATGCTAACCGAACTGTGTATCGTGGATATAAAGGTCTACAAAAAAAATGAGCCACACCCCAGTCGTAACGAGGGTGTGCACACTTGTACAACCACATTATATTGTATCTTGTATAATTTTTTTAAATTGAGTTGTGCATATTGGATGCCAAATTAATGGTGGAAAAGGTTTTGAAAGGATTCATCTTGGTCGATTTTCTTTTTGGTGGGGGCTCACAAAAACCTGGCATTTGAACAGGTGTGTGTAGATTTTTTTTATATCAATGGTACACCACATACGACATGGTACACTACATTTTAAAACTCACGGGAAAATATCGTGATTCGTAATGCAGCCGACAAAATACTGTAAAATAACTCGAGGGACAGTTTTGCGCTCAGGTTAGCGTGTGTATGTTTCACCTGAGACGTAACTCAGGATATTACGCTGGCTAGATTTCAAATGTAACCGATTATTTATATCCGTGAAGCAGTGATGTTTTGAAGCAACCCGACATATGAAACGAGCATTTCAAAAATGACAGTGGAACCTCCAAAAGAGGCACAATTTGAAATTCAAATACCCCACCAAAAATTGTGGGCAAATGTGGAGGAAGTTTGACATGATATGACAAGCATGTGGAGCAGCGCTTCGGGGTGGTTGGAGCGCCTCGTTGTCAGCTGTGAGCCCCCCGCATGTCTTGCCGAGAAGATGAAACAGCTAGGAGGAGACTTTTTTTTGCTGGGGGCTGTCTCTGTGTCCTTATCACAATTAGGAATTGTAAAATTGTATTTAGAATCAGTTCATTCCGTTTCTTTTATTTTCAGTCGGGAAATTTGTTCAGAAAAGCTTGTGTTCAACTTTGGAGGTTCCACTGTACTTGTATTACTGTTTTTTTTTTTGGTTTTTTTTGCATGATTGGCTTATTACAGTAAAATACCATTTTTTTTTTTCTTTGCATTGAGACACCGCAACAGGGTTGTTTTTAATTAAGCCTTATTCGGAGACAGGGTCGACAAGAGACTTTTAACTTTTTATTTGATAATCTCATCATCAAGGAGTAAACAAGCACTAACAATGGCCATCTACTGCCCCCCTGACACTGGCTACAAAACTATGAGCTCCAAAATGTAAATGTGTGACTGTGTTGCTGTATATATATATATTTGTAGTAGTTTCTTTCCATACATATTTATTTCTCTCATCAGAAATTAGATGGGTGGATATTTTCTACCTTCTTCTGTGATCAACGAAACGCAGCATGATTATTTGTCAGTGTAGGCTATCACGCGTAGCCTTAGACAAACAGTAAGGCAGCATCAGGCTCAGAAAGCAGGGCTATTTAAAAGGGAAAAAAAATAATAATAATAAAATGATAAAATATGCTTTTAGCTGCTAGAGCTCCTAAAAAGGTTCTTTCACATCAAGTTTGACACGTGCGCATTTCTACGGTAATATTTTGTGGGGGTAACTTATTTGTGCCGTCTTAGCTGAGTTGCAATCTTTTCGTTCAGTGGCTACCAAGGTGATGTGCTTTGAATGTATAATGTTGCTGTATATTCAATACAGTCTTCAATTTCATCCAATAGCGTGCTGACCTTGTTTGTTCTGTATTTTGATGATACCTGGTTCACCTCCTGCGCTTTTTTTTTGCCACTATATTGCCATCATTCAAGAAGAAAATGTTTGTTCTCTTTGGTGGTCACAGAGATCATAACTCAACAAACTCCCCTTTTTGAGTCGGCCTCCTGCTGCTCTTTTCTTCCCAGACTCCCTATTTCTTAGTCAGCGAGTTGTCAGATTTTGTGTGGGAGTGCAGCATTCTTGTTTAATATTTGACTCTGACTCAGCACGGTAGATGATGACGGCGGGCAGATATATGGAGCTGAAAACAAAAGAAGGAAACCTCCACTGGTTGAGTAAGACATACCTTAGTTTTAATGAAATACAGCGTAGAGGTGTGTCACATTTATTTTTGTCTACGCAGCCTGGCAGTAGGTACAAGTCATGTCTGATTTGAAAGTAGGAAAATAATTACTGTCTCAAGTCGAAGAAAACAAAACAATTTTTGCTTTTGGATAAGTGTTGAAATAGATGGTTCAATGTTACGACGGCACAGGTACTGGTTTTGTATCTAGGGGGGAAAAAAAAGGAATACAACAATATATGAATTAGTCATGCAGCAATAGTCATTGGATTAAAGTAGTAGAAGGGTCTTCCGTTTACGACTGTCCCCACGTATGTTTTGAGTTTGGGTGTTATGCCCAAAGTCTAACCCAGAGCTGGCATCGACTGCAATTGAGAGTAAGAGTGAATCAACAGCGCCTCTGTTTGTTGTAGCCAAGTAGTGCACTACACCATCGTTTCCCAACAAACTACATCTGTGAGTAAATTCAGACGACATCATTATTTGACTTTCCATACGTTTTGTGAAATATTTATTTAGTGGTGCTGTGAGACTGGTTCAAGTAAAAGGGGTCCCTTGGCTCAATAAAGGTTGGGAAACACTGCACTAAACCACACAGGTTGCAAGTTACAGAATTACTTTTTTAAAGAGCATTGACATTTCTCATCTAGAGGTGGGTAGTACATATTCTTCCAAAAGTAAGTGTATGGCAAAGTACTTTTTTATTTAACTTGAGTTGTATTATTCTTTATAAATAATTGTCCTTTTTTCTTGAGTACAGTTTTTGCTACTCTGCCCACTTTTAGCCCTTTCCTATCTTTCAACAGTTTGCCTTTTCGTGTTTTTTAACTGGCTTACCCACTCCACTGAGATCCACCGTCTCAGCACAGCCTAGAAAGCGAGTGACGTGCGCTGAACAGGAGGCAGGCGTGCTCTGGTTTTCCCTCAGACACTTCTCGAACTCCATAAACTGCTTGGAACAGTCTTGTCTGATCTTCTGGATCACTGGGCTAGCGTGACAGATGTAGACATAGGTAGGATACGCGAAACAAGTGTGCAATTTGGGGGTCATATGTGTTGAATACACATGCCTTACTGTGATGATGTGCATTGGGCAACCTTCATCTTCAGTTCATGGCACTTCTCCTGCCAGATTGATGGGTTGGAGGCCACACATGACCCATAAGCATCCATTTCCTTATGGCAATACTTTGCCGTGATGTCCATAGCCGCTTGCCTGAGTGGAAACACATGCAGCACTGTCACGTCATTGGAAATAATATAGCTTAAGTTAGTTGCAAAGGTTTTGCAACATAAAAACACACCTCAAATAGGGCTATTACTCAACAGGCATGCAACATTAAAGTAAATGTTTGCTCTCTATATATTTAACAATATCTCTACAATACAATTTGATGTACACGGAAGCAATAAATATTCTTACATTTTGCTATTTTATGCTCGTTTGAAGCGATGACGCTGATCAGTCAAGGTTACCCTTCTCCATGTGGCGCCATGAAAATGCCGTGAAGACACGCCTACTTAGAATCCCATTGGATGGAAACCAGGAAGTATTCCCTGTGATTGGACAGAAACCCAGCTAGAACACATCATCTCAAATCCTACTGGTTGATTTGATGTCAGTCATGCAACTGACTACCCTAGTTGAACGGAAGTTTAAAAACACAGCACTAATTTGATTTTTGGCTCATAACCAAACATGTCGTTTTTCTCATGAAAATGGTTCATATTTGTGCGAAGATGTTCATTCGTAAAGTGCGCCTGTATGAAAGGGCGGAACAGTTTGTTTTCCACGGTTTACTCATCAAGGCATGCGTACGCATCTTACGGGCTGACGTATGCGGAAACGATCGTTGATGAAGAGGGACCATAGAGAGAAATTGGGCACTTGAAGGTAGTACTGGGGAACGTTTTGAACTGAATTGACTTGAACACAACTTTATTGTCAAATGCGCTGTACGTATGTGTAACAAACAGCACAGATGAAATTTCTTCCCTCTCAACATAAAACAAGAAGAGCAGCTGCGGGTGTCCGCGCCGCGGCGTTTCGTGTGTAGGATCGCGTTTTGCCGGCATCACCGCGACGGGGCGGTGGTGGATAACAGAGAGGCCCAGGGGGTGAGCAGTGTACGATGAACAACGCCAAAAAAGAGGACGAAATGACCGCGGACGGCGTCGATGGATCGGGCGAGCTACGAACAGCCCCCTCGCTGAGCCACAATCAGCATGACAATAGCACCGGCGACGAGCTGGTGAGCTCAGTGACGCTCTACAGGCGAAGGCCGCGGCTCTTACACGGCACCGTCTTCCCGTTCCTGACGGTCCTCTACCCGGGCTGGTTGTACGTGTGGCTGGGGGTGTACGGTGCGTCGGAGTATCCGGAGGCAGGCCTTCTGGCTCTCGCTGCCATCGGGATCGTTCACGTCCTCACGGCGCTGTCCGGTTATTGGTCTGTGCACGCCCACTGTTGGCTTACTTGTTCCAAGGTAAACAGAAACTAAGTACATCACAAAAATGACGATATTCCATTGACATTTGCTCTGTCAACTTCATGGGAATCACAGAGGGGCAGCATCAATGAACAAGGTTACAGCACAAGTCCCATTCTACTTCTGAACTGTTATTCTGTGTTCATGTGCTCACACTGTACTCCTGGATAACTGTTTGTACCATTTCTACAGCTAAAATGGTGGAATTGTGATTCCATGAGTTAAATTTCTATGCTCAGTTGAGGAAAAAAAATCTCCATATTACAAGTGATAGCTGCAGCTTTGTCAAAACCATGTTCTCAATGGGCCACACAGTTACATTTCCCCCAGAAGATCGAAAAAAAAGGGATATTCACCTGATTGATACGTTTCCACAATTGGCCCTGCATTTCATATTTGTAATGCAATTTTATTTATCTAGGACATTGAACAACAGTAGTCGCATTAATTAAGTGCTCTATGGAAAACAAAAAGACAATGACATAATGACATAATCACAAATATCTGCGTAAAATACACTTGGTACATTTTGTGTGAAGCTGATAGTAAATGGGAGAGAGAATTGTGATTCCATGAGTTAAATTTCTATACTCAGTTGAGAAAAAAATCTCCATATTACAAGTAATAGCTGCAGCTGTGTCAAAACCATGTTCTCAATGGGCCACACAGTTATGTTATCCCCAGAAGATCGGAAAAAAAAAGGATATTCACCTGCATTATATTGATACGTATCCACAATTGGCCCTGCATTTCATATTTTTAAATGCAATTTTATTTGTCTAAGACACTGAACAACAGGAGTCGCATTAATTAAGTGCTCTATGGAAAACAAAAAGAAAATGACGTGATCACAAATATCTGCGTAATATACACTTTGTACATTTTGTGTGAAGCTGATAGTAAATGGGAGAGAAGAGACTGATAGTAAATGGGAGAGAAGAGAGAGATTGAAGTCTCAACGACCAGATGTCAATGGTTGGAACTCTAAAAATCGTAATCTCATCATCACACGGTGCATGCTATCACTCGCGTTTGTTCCAAGCAGAGTTTGAAAGTAAACAAGCAACGGAATTTTTCTAAAAGCTGATGGTAGTTCCGCTTGGTGAGTAACACACACAGAAAGATTGATAGCAATTCTCCTGCCGTAGTTAGTCCTTATGCTCACTTTGCGTTACTAGACTACATTTTAGCACCTTTTACACTCTTCTTTGGGGTGCACCACGGCACTGATATTCTTCAATAAAAACGTGGCCTTGATTTTGAAACATGTTCTCAAGGTACATACAAGTCTGAAATTGCAGATAGGATTGGATTTGAGCTCGTTTGCTATCATTGCCATTACAAAGTACAATGTAAAATTTTAGGGTTTATTTTTAGAGAAATCCAGTGTCACATGTTGACTTCCGGATAATGTTTTAAATGTCTGTGTGGATTTGTCACCTGTTCACCAACAGGAACTGGACCCAAGTAAGGCTACACTGGCAAAGGTTGTACCTACCCCCAATAATGGTTCTGCTGAGCTTGTGGCACTACAGAGGGACAAGGTGAGGTCGGACCTGGACTCCAGTTAGCTCCTAGTTTTCCTACTGCGTTACATTTATAAGCATATTTATTGTCTAGTGGAACTACAGACACTGAAATATTTTTTTTTCCCCTGACACAGGATGAAAATGGAGACGAGATTCTGTCATTTGAGTTTCAGAAAATCCGTTACACTTTTGACCACAAAGAAAAAAAATGCTTCTTTCCCATCGCATTCCCCATCAACCACCCGATGGGCTACTTCCAGTCGTGGCGCGGTTACCAGGAGGAAGCCGACCTCAAAGCGGCGGAGAAACGCTACGGCACCAATCATGCCGAAATGATCGTTCCCGATTTCTTGGAGCTATTTCGGGAGAGGGCTACTGCCCCCTTTTTTGTCTTCCAGGTTTGTCAGAATGTTTCTCCTTTTATGGCACTAATACATTAAATACATCTGCGGACTCGGGTCAATGAGTGGAGCCCAAGTTTAAAAGCAAGCATGGTGAAGCGGCATTTAACTGTTATGCTGCACAAAAGTGTGCCATACCCTTGACTACGGTCTTTAATCATTTAAAATCAACTTACAAAGCGACTTTTTTATTTCTGTAGTTAGCTTTTAAATGCCTTCGATTTTTTTTTTGTTTGTAAACATTCAATGTACGTTCTTTTCCTTTGAGCATATCTAGCTGTTTGTAAATGCTTTTAGGTGTTGTGCTTTTGGTTGTGTGAAGCACATGAAGTTGAAATGGGCCATGTAAATAAAATTGCCTTTCCGTTTAACAGGATATGCAGATAATTGGTTGTGCTTTTCATACGTCAGGTATTCTGTGTGGGGCTGTGGTGCTTAGACGAGTACTGGTACTACAGTGTGTTCACGCTTTTCATGCTGGTGGCGTTCGAAGCCTCCCTGGTCCAGCAGCAAATGAGGAACATGTCTGAGATCCGGCGCATGGGGAACAAGCCCTACATGATCCAGGTTGGCTTTCCATCCAAGCTACACACCCCTTTTGTCTGCAAAGCCGTTCAGTTTAACACGGGGTGTTTGTGGCAGGTGTATAGGAACCGTAAGTGGAGACCCATCTCGAGTGATGAGCTCGTTCCAGGTGACCTTGTCTCCATTGGTAAGTGTCAGACCAGATTTTCGCTGTCGGCACTTCTTTAAAAATAAGGGGACGGTTAGTGTGTATTGGTCTGGTCTCCAGGACGTTCCCCCCAGGACAACCTGGTACCGTGCGATGTGCTTCTACTGCGCGGTCGCTGCATCGTGGATGAGGCCATGCTGACTGGAGAGTCTGTGCCTCAAATGAAAGTAAGAATATGAGGGGGAAAAAAAAACAGACATTTGAGAAAGAGCTCATAGCCAGATCGCGACATGCAAGGTTTTCCTTCCAAACGATAGCCTCTCACACTTCCTTCCCCTTTGCTGTCTTTGAAACGTCATCCAGAGTCTGCAGTAAAGCTAGAAGGCATGTTTATTTTTCATGTTTATGTAATGAGTTATTCATATGAATTTAATGTACTCCATTTTTAACTGGATTTAATCTCTGTAAAATGTATTTTTTGTTGTTATTGTGGAGTGTGTGGAACGGATGAATTGGATTTACATTGTTACCTATGGGAAATGTTGCTTCAGTTTTTGTAGGATACGGTTTCAGTCTCACTTTGTGGAACAAATTAATCACGAAAAAACAAGCTTTTACTGTTTAGCAGAATTATCATAAAATTGATGAGGTTTATAAAATTTGAAAATCTCAGAATCAGAATCATCTTTATTGGCCAAGTATGTAGAACACACAAGGAATTTGTCTCCTCCAGGCTTCTTCTTGTGTCATGTTTACTGCTTTGTTTTTGTTTTGTTGTAAAAAAAAAAATTGACAGAATTCATTATTCTGTTTTAAAATAAATGTAAGAATAAGCGAGAATGGAAAGGAAACTACCGGTAATGTGGTTTACTGTCCAAATGATGGGATAGTATGATCCATTATCGTCTGGGTAGAACTGTATTTTGGCTACACAGAATTTAAATGTCTTGCTAAATTTAAAAAATAAATAAATAAAAAAGGTGTTTATTGTGTTGATATTAAATAACTGCTGACATTTTGCTGCTTTGTTCAGGAGCCGGTGGAGGACTTGGACCCTGGTCAAATCCTCGACCTTCAAGCAGACTCTCGGCTCCACGTCATCTCTGGGGGCACCAAAGTGGTACAGCACAGCCCCCCTGTAAAGGCCAGCGCTGGACTCAAACGTAAGCTAATAAGTTTTGCACTGTTTGTAAAAATAAGCGAAATAATTTTGGTGAGCTCTCACATCAAGTCAAAAGTTTTTGGTAAATGTGAAGTGCCTTTGCTACAAGTCTTTTCCAGACGAGATGAAAACCTCAAAATCATTATTTCCATGAGTGTGTCACCTTCCTTTATCTTTTCCTTTCCTATGTTTAGCTGTCGACAATGGCTGCATGGCCTACGTACTGCGAACTGGATTCTACACCTCTCAGGTGCATTTCTTCTTCATATGAGTGTCACTTACCGAGTCGGCGGTAAATGTAATCTGGAAACGCGTTTGCATGCAGGGTAAACTTCTGCGCACCATCCTCTTTGGTGTGAAGAGAGTCACGGCAAACAACCTGGAGACATTCATCTTCATCCTCTTCCTCCTGGTGTTCGCCATTGCAGCCGCTGCCTACGTGTGGGTGGAAGGTGAGGTTTGCACAATGACCGATTTCTTCAGTTGGCATACATAGTGTCCAAGTGTTAACTGTCCGACACTAGGAACCAAGGACCTCAGCAGGAACCGCTACAAGCTTTTCCTGGAGTGCACTTTAATCCTCACCTCGGTGGTTCCACCGGAACTCCCCATTGAGCTTTCTCTGGCTGTGAACACATCTCTCATCGCCCTGGCCAAACTTTGTAAGCATGATTGCGTTTACGGCCCCCCTCTGCGCATTTATCGTGGCTCATTCCCGTCCGTCCTTGCGTTTAGATGTATTCTGTACCGAGCCCTTCAGGATTCCGTTTGCGGGGAAAGTGGAGGTCTGCTGTTTTGACAAAACGGGAACACTGACTAGCGATAGTCTGGTGGTGCGAGGAGTAGCGGGCCTCAGGTAAATGGCTCCTTATTGATTTTACTTGTGTGAGGTAGCGGTGATTCGTTCCACGCCTGTATTGTATTATTTAATCCATCTCAACGGATTTGTATCTGACTAGGGAGGGGAAAGACGTGATGCCCGTATCGGATATCCCGGTGGAGACGCATCGGGTCGTGGCGACCTGCCACTCACTGGTCACTCTAGATGACGGACAACTGGTCGGAGATCCATTGGAGAAGGCCATGCTGACCGCTGCCGATTGGACCCTCACTAAAGGTAGAGTTTTCGTAAGGACATGGATACGAAGGGTCACAGATAAGACGTCTGATTTCAGATCGGAAGATTGAGGGTTTGAGTCTCTTTGTGGTTATGTTTCCTGTTGTGAATTAAAATAATGGAACAAAATTTGTTACAATTAAGGTGGACTTCTTCCCAATGCTAGTTCGCCAGTGAAACAAGCTTCTTAATCTTGCCTCTTCAACCAGATGAGAAAGTCTTCTCACGTAGCATCAAGACCCAGGGCCTCAAGATCCATCAGCGTTTCCACTTTGCCAGCGCTCTCAAGAGGATGTCAGTTCTGGCCTCCTACGAGAAGCTGGGATCCACAGAACTTTCCTACATCTCCACGGTTAAAGGCGCCCCGGAGACGCTCAAAGCCATGGTTATATATTTCGCTCTGTCTCAAATGTGTCATCGAATTGTTGAAAAGGTTTTGTTCAAATAATGTGGCTGTGCTTGTAGTTTTCAGAACGTCCTGAGAGTTATGATAAAGTGCACAAGGAAATCTCCCGGGAAGGGGCGAGAGTGCTTGCTTTGGGTTACAAAGAGATGGGACATTTAAGTCATCAGCAGGTTTGTCATGTCTCTTGTTTCCAAAAAGTGCGCTTTATATTTAGTTTGAACTTATTTGGATCTTTGCGTTTTTGTAGGTTCGGGAGATGAGCCGCAGTTCCCTGGAATGTGACTTGAACTTCGCCGGCTTCATGGTCGTGACATGCCCCCTTAAGAGTGACAGCAAGGCGGTCATCAGAGAGATCCAGGAAGCATCTCATCATGTAACGAATGCAATGCAATGCGAAGGTCACGGAACGCCACGCTGCTTTTGTTCCAATTCCGATGATTCGTATTCTTGCTCCCTCAGGTGGTGATGATCACAGGGGACAACCCCTTAACGGCGTGCCATGTGGCCAAGGAACTCCACTTCCTCCAAAAGGAACGAACACTTATATTGCAATCATCTCACGGTAGGAAATTGGATGCGCTTACCAGCCACAACATTGTGTGGTACACTTGCACAATCAAAAAACTCCAACCATCAATGATTCCGGTTACAGTTCATACTGAGAGGTGTTTCGAATATTTTGAAGTCAAGTGAAATTATACCGCGTACGTGGTAATACCTTATTCTGTTGCAATTTTGGTACTGATTAGTTTTATCCAATAACACTCGTATTTAACACTAGCCCGTCTGTAGTGTTTCACATGATGTGTTAGCATCAAGCTAGCAGACGTTTGGAAGCCGAAGCTACGAGCTATGTGTTTGCGTAAATATACAACGTCAAATTCTCTTTATTTTGTGTCATTTTTATGGAAACTTTAACTGAAATTCCCAACAAACAGCTTTGTGCAAGGACGCGAGACCTTTCGAAGAGCTGTTCGCAATCTGCCAGAACTGCACTCCGAACGCTCAGGGAGGATAGAATAATATATAGTATGACATGATTATTGTTATGGTGCTGTGTTTTCCCAGGCGGTTGGCAGTGGGAGTCCATCGATGGCGCTGTGCACGTACCCCTTTCGCCTCCCTCGGTCTCCTCCTTTGTGCACCAGTATGACCTGTGTGTAACCGGGGAGGGGCTGGCCAGACTGTGCTGCGACCCCCGGCTGCTGCACGCCCTCTTACCTCACATACAAGTGTTTGCGCGAGTGAGTCCAAAACAGAAGGTAAGACCGAAGACACAAAATGAGGTTGGGATTCATAAGCGTTATGTAAGCAAGCAATGATATCGACTTCTCGGAATAGAGTTCAGAGCAAGCAAAGCGGAATAGAATGCATTTAAGCGGGGAATTTGCATCTGTGCGTTGTTCCAGGAATTTGTCATCACCAGTCTGAAGGGGCTGGGTTATGTAACACTGATGTGCGGCGACGGTACAAATGACGTCGGCGCTCTCAAACATGCCCACATCGGTAAGATTGTCCACAACATGTGACCATTTTTCTCTTCACCGTCACGAACGTTTGTTCTGATACGTTTACACAGGTGTCGCTCTATTAGCCAACGCCCCTGAGCGCATGCCAGAAAAAAAGAAACGAGGGAAAGAGAAGGAGGCGCCTGCCGTTGACTTTCGGCCTTCGCTACCTGTCAATGCCGGAGGCAAACCGAGTTCCAGAGGTGCCCGGCAGAGGATGATGGCCCAGAGAGAGGAACAACTCGCAGCACAAAAGGTGACCTTCAATCTTATTACCTTTTGGATACTTTTTTTTTTTTCATTGTTGTTGTTTTTGGGATAATAAAGCACTTTTTTTTTTTTTTTTTTTTTTACAGGAAAGGATAAGTCAAGTCCTGCGGGAACTCGAAGACGATCAGGTGCAAATCGTCAAACTGGGTGACGCCTCCATCGCCGCCCCCTTCACCTCCAAACTGTCCTCCATTCAGTGCAGTGAGTGAACAAATGTCACATTGACAGTTTAGTCTGCTTGCACACCTGAAATGGCTTCCTTTCTCCGTCTCTGTCCAGTCTGTCATGTAATCAAGCAAGGCCGCTGCACCCTGGTAACAACGCTACAGATGTTTAAGATCCTTGCTCTCAATGCCCTGGTGCTTGCCTACAGTCAGTCCGTGCTCTACCTGGAGGGGGTCAAGTTCAGCGATTTCCAGGCAACCCTGCAGGGTCTGCTGTTGGCCGGCTGCTTCCTCTTCATCTCTCGCTCGAAGGTGAGAATTTGTTTCCAGAAAATAGATCTCCCTCCAATCAAATGTTTGTGATTCCTCTTCATCTCAGAATAACGCTGTGTATCCCCCTCTCGTTGACTCAGCCGCTGAAAACGTTGTCGCGGGAGCGACCCTTACCGAACATCTTCAATCTTTATACCGTGTTGACGGTGCTGCTGCAGTTCGCAGTCCACTTCTGCAGTCTGGTCTTTCTTTACAAAGAGGCGCAGAGCAGAAGTCCGCCAAGGTAAAAAAAAAGGCGGGAACAGTGTGGCTTCTGCTTTTACCTTGGTATGCCGTCACATTTCTCCATTTTGTCTTTTACAGAGAAGATCAGTTTGTGGATCTGTACAAAGAGTTTGAACCCAGTCTAATCAACAGCACTGTTTATATCATGTCCATGGCTATGCAGATGGCCACGTTTGCCATTAACTACAAGGTAATTGCCTGAACACAGCTACAGGGCTTCCTTGGTTTATGACAGTCCTGCCTTTTTTTTTTTTTACCATGGTGTAAGAATGGCGTGGTGTCTTCAGTTGCTCAGTTATTGTCCTTTTTTTTATATTTTTTGGCTTCAAATTGTTTTTCATTGGAATATTTGCTGCATTTATGACTTATGTGTGACAAGAACCTTATTCTCCGTCATAAACCGAGGAACCGTATTCTTGTCTCTATATACTTTATAGTCTAACAACATAATGCATCTTCATTCTCTTGCGTAGGGTCACCCCTTTATGGAGTCTCTCAGTGAGAATAGACCACTACTTTGGAGCATCGCTTTGTCTGGATTAGCAATTGTGGGACTCCTTTCTGGTTCTTCACCTGAGTTCAATGAACAGTTTGCCCTCGTTGATATTCCGACTGAGGTGGATTGACACATTCTTTTTCATGAGTTGTTTTAGTGTGATTCTCTTGTAATAATGGTCTCCTGTATTTTCCCCATAGTTCAAAATGATCATCGCCCAGGTTCTGGTGGTGGACTTTTTCGCCGCCCTATTTGTGGACCGTGTACTGCAGTTCTTGCTTGGTAAAGGAACTCTGAGGGTGCCTTCTTGAACTCTTCCTGCCATCAGCACCCATGGTCCTTATGTACTCTAAAAGGGAGAGGAGACTTGGGAAAGGAAGATAAGAGAAGTGAGATCGTCATGGCGGGCAGCGCTGTACACTCCACTCCCTCAGTCCGCTCCTCCCCGTCCCATTCCCTTAATGTATTTTCATCAGTTACGCTTTGTTCTTTTTCCTCTTTTATCCCCAAACTTCATCCGTTCCTCCCCACAGCCACACAAGGCCATGAAGAGCAGTATTGAGAGGAGTGCGAGACTGTGCCAGCAGAGTGATACACTCAAGACACACAAGAGGGGCATTCTCCAAGAGAATTAACGAGCTGTTTTGATTACTCTCCTTGATTTTGTAAAAAGTGAAAAGACATCTCTAACAGACTTATAAAAAGACTTACAAACAATTAGGTCTGTCAAGTGTTTGTTTTTCTCAATCACAGATTTGTCTGGATAGCTCCGGGGACACATATTGGAGACAAAAATTACCATGGCATTTAGTTTTATCTATCTCTAAAGGAAGGTTATCGGTATTGATGTCCGTATAATAGCCAGGATTTTTTATTTTTGAACATTTTCCCAATGTCGAATGTTACGCAACTCAAAACAACAAAAAAAAATGATGAAGCAGCTGAACTGAAAGTGCAAGGGAAAAACATTGATTTTTTTATGTCCAATGAAACCAATACTAGGACTGAAAGTACAATATAATGTGGTCATTTTTCATAAAACAGAGCCAATAAA
Organism: Hippocampus comes; assembly: GCF_001891065.2. NCBI lineage: Eukaryota > Metazoa > Chordata > Actinopteri > Syngnathiformes > Syngnathidae > Hippocampus > Hippocampus comes. The sequence continues at coordinate 387,785 of NW_017804806.1, forward strand.
GAACATTTTATGGACATCTTTTTTATTTACAGTACACCTTTTGCTTCCCTGTGAAAATAATTGAAAGATTATATTAGTAGTGCATTAAAGAGCATTGTATATACAGTCTGTAAGGCATGAGATGGTACATAAATATGATGTCAAGGTGAGTGTCAATTTCTGGGTATTTACAGGCTAAGACTGGTAATGAGTAATGTCGGTAATGTACAGTGCAAATTGAACTAATTTGAATTTGAAATGTAATTTGAAATGTAACTAAAATCTTAAGTGTGACACTTCATATAATTGTTGAATTACAGTACAAATATTGTAAAGAATGTTATTTACTTTTGGAGATAGTGTTTTTTATTATATTTTTTGCTTCCGTAAAACCTAATATGTTGAGCGAGTTCGTCATTAAAACTACAGCTCCCATAGTGCAACGGTGAATAAAAAAGGCGGGGCGAGTTAGGCGCGCGATGTCAGCAGTTTGAAAGAAAAAATGGCGGAAGAATCCTCGTCCGCTGATCAACACTGGTTTGTTTGCTTTTGATTCCAGTTGTTATGAAACGTTCTGTTGTAGTTAAATGAAATCCAGGCATTATCAAAGCCTTTTCGACCTTGTCTAAGAGTCACTTTAATTTAAGTAGCCCGTGTCAGTGCTAAATGGGTTGGGCGTGCTAGCTTGCACGGCAAATTAAAATGTCGGCAAATGTCAATTTAACTGTTTCTAAAAATGCCGCTTGTCGTGAGGTTTCAAGTATTTCATATAATGTGCACTCATTTAAATGTTTTGCAGTTGCGGGCCTGTCGCCGCTGCGGAAGGCACGAGCGAGGTACGTATGTTTAATCGATTTGACATTTAAGTTAGTTGCTGGAGCTCAGTGGTTCGTAACTTAGCATTATGACTGTGCGCATTTTCGCATTCAGTTGTTAAAAAGCAATAAAGAAAATGAATTGGTCAAAAGTAGGTTCGAGTGCACGTTTACGTGTTCACAGCACCTTCATCGCCCCTGATAAAGAAACTGAGGATGAACTTGTTCCATATTGAATATAGTAAAATTAAATCGCCCAAATGCACAAAATGCAACCAAAAGATTTCAATTATATTGTCATTGGTATTTTCTTGCTAGGAACGTGCAAGATCAATGAAGAATACTGGCAAATGTAATGAGAACATTTTCAACTTTCTGAATTGTCCTGACTTCACAAGTGGTGTTTATTATGTTAGGATTTTTAAATGTAATTGGGGGTGGCGTTTGCGATCTGCACTGATATTCAAAGGAGTTTGATGTGAATCACTGCTTTAGATGACAGGCCAATAAACAGTATTTTCTTAATTCAGGTCAAGCAGTCACCCAAGCGCTGTTCATCCCCCGCTGCTCCAGAGGGCATCCCTCCACAAAAATCACCCCGCGTTGAAATCCTGTTACCCGGCACACAGAAGCTCAATGCTGGAGAAGAACATCGGGACACAGACATGCTGGGAATAGCGTCAGGAAGCACAGAGGAACCTGAATCCTGTCCGCCTGCAAGGTCCACTGCACGGAGGAAATCATGGAGAAGAGCCACCTTGACAAGGCGCTCCCTGTCCGCACTTCCCAATCCGTATCAAAGTGAGTTGAACGCATTACTCATCAAAATGACCATGTGAATATGTAGTAATTTTTTCTTCTTCTAAATATAGCTTTGTGCAAGCCCATCAGCATGTCCTTATCACAACAAGAGAGGTTGAGTGTATTGATGAAGGCTGCAATGGAGGTAAGGTCACAGCCAGAATGAAAATGCAATATAGAGTGTTCCCAAACAAAGTGACTTAATTTGAAATAGGGCTGAAACGTTGAATCAAATAATTCAATTCTAAGATGCAGTCAAAGCAAAATCTCTGTCCTTGAAGCTTTGCAGTGATCATATTTCCAACAGACTAATGCATATTCAATTTCTAAAGGATGTAGAATTTTCTGGAACACCCTGTATTTTAAAAATATATCTCTTGTCTACAGCTGGCCACAGATAGACTTCACAATTCGCTCCAGTCAGTGCCAAATTCCTCCCCGGAGTCTTTTCAGAAACAAGGTGCACAAAATAGCTGATTCTCCACTTCTTACCTGAGGCTTTTGGAATTAATTTCCAAACCTTTTTGTTTTCTTCCTTTAGTTGAGAAGTTGAAGAAAAAGTGCAAATCCGTGGCCAAGAGCATAAGCAGTGAACAACAGAATCAAAGGTAAATCGGGTTATTCCCTGCATGTTTTTATTTAATTGATTTTTTTTTTCTCACACAATTTGCTTTCAGGATTGGTGAGCATGGAGCACGGACAGCTATGGTGATCGAAAATACTATTAACAGGTTTGATGGTCTTAGATAAGACTATCGGGAATGAAATCACTACACTTAAAAAAATTAAAATAATGGTTTGTTTTAGGATTGAAGCTGAAAGTCAGTCATGGGGAGAACTCGCACTCAAACACCAGAGTAAGGCAGAAGAATTAGAAAGGTGAGCGTGTGAAATATTGAGCAACAATCACCTTTTTCATTTTATACTAATGGTTTGTTGTCCTTCTTGTCACAGGAAACTGGCTCAGGGCCAAAAGGAACCCATCGCTTTAGACCACGCGTGTGTGGCCCAGTCCTCACAGTACCAGTTAATTCGGAGTAAACCTGACTACCGTGACCTCCTCTGTAGGCTACAGTCCACGCTGCGAACTACGGCAACTCTTGTGGTACGTACACTGTGATTTTTTTTTTCCCCCCTCCCGCACACATTTCCAGCCTATTCTACTGTCCATACATGTTCATTAATTTATCTTTCATCGTGTCATTGTCGATTTTGTTTTTTAATGCACAGATGGACGCCCAGTGTCAACTCGCACGAGAGCTTCAGTCCGTCAAGGAGTTGTCACAGTTGGTGGTGAAAGAGACCAGTGGCCGTTTAGGTAATTATTATTCAGTATTTCTTGGTATTATATATTTTTGGTGGTCATCGTAATTAAACATATGGATCCGTTTTTTTTTTTTTTCCCCTCCCAGCCGCTCAAGCAGGATTTCAGGATCTTTCTACCAATGTCATTCAGGACCTAATCAGTGCTCCGTTTACATCCTCAAGCACACAGTCACATTAAATAGACCATGTATGAATTGTGTATAAAGAAAAAAAAGCCTGTTTTTAATTCGCGTGTTTTATTTTGCGAATAATGGGGGCGGGGGGGGGGGGATCCTACGCTTGATCATGTAAATAGTCTGTGTTGATAATTGATGTAATTCATGCAAGCGTCCAGCTGGTGGCAGTGGCTGTCCTGCAAACATTTGTTTCAAGCATGGGGCCTCTGTTCTCTCTTTACAAAATGCCTTCTCACCTCTTAAAAAAAAAAAAAGAAAGAAAAAGAAGCCTCAAAGACATGACTGTCATGAAAGCACACACGCATGTTGGTTCAAAGAAAAAATACGTTTTTCGGGTTTTATGATCCGGAGTCCACAAATATTCAGGTATTGTGTTAAGAATACAGTAGTTACATATCCAGAGATGTTCTTTTTTTGTTTAGTTTTTTCATACTTGCACACATAAGAGTCGACTCCGAGCATACAGTCGATGGTGTAAATTTTAAAACGAATAAAGCATGTATACTTAGAAGTACAGTACCATGCTTCCTCAGCCTGTTTTATATTTCTATTTCTTGCCCGGGCTCTTCCTCGGGCCCGTTCGACTCTCCCTTTATCTTTTGGTGCTGCATCTATTTCACTTCATCAGTGTCCCCTGACCATTCAAGAGAAAGCCCCTCCCCCCACAGTGACTCACCCCCATTCTCTTGCATTTGGCTGGGTCGCTGAGGCAGAACGAAGCTTTTGACATTGTACCAGTCAGTCAGAAGCTTTGTTTGCTATCACTCCGATCTCCTGGAACTATTCACTAATTAATGTTCCTGAGTAATTTGTAATTTGTAGGGGTGCAGCACGAAGAAGAGGGAATGTCTCTTTTCCTCCTCTGTCGTGTGCGTGCGCTGGTGGTTATGATCTTGACTAGAGCGGGGGTGACATTTTCAGTGGGATGGTGTTCAAGGGGGCTGACGGGAGAAGAGGGACAGGCGAGGAGGAAAAAAGACGAGCAGGGTTGTGACCGTGAGAGTTGTGAGCGAGGGAGGATGGCGCACAGCAGGAGAGATCGATTCTTATTTAGATGAAAATGAGGCTCGATGCTCGTGGGGTGAGAGGAGGGCACCTTAAGCATCCAAATGAATAGGAAGTTTCACAGAAATGATCCTTTAAATGAATCGACAACAATTAAAAAAGAAAAAAAAAGTGCAAGGTCCACAAAGGCACTGTCATCTCTTCACTTGCAAGGAAGCTTTTCTGTGGGCAGTCAAATGCAATTACTTTGGCATTAGATGGTAATCCTTACGGCTTGTCACTCAAAAAGTGTGAGGGACAAAACACTCGAGCCAAACCTCAATGGCCCGTTTAGGAGTTAAGTGTTTGCTTTTGAACTATTTGATAAAAGGTGAGACATGGCTCACCTTCTTGTTTGTAGACTCACAATGAAAGCAAGCAAGCTTTGTTATGGAGTCGAGCGTTTATTTTACAAGATTGTGGGTGTTACTGCGTGCAAACATTTTGCCAGAGGTAACAATGCAGGTATACGAAATCGGTTCTATTATAATTTTGTATTGAAAAAGTCCCAACACACCCCTGTTCAAATAATGTACCTTTTTTTGTGCTGTAAAAATGAGACCAAAGTAAATGATTTCAAAACTTTTTTTTTCCCCTGTGTTATTGTGACCTATAACTGACTTGAAAATGTGGATGCACAAGTGTGCACACCCTCACATATTTGGCACATAACTGCCATTGGGCGATTATGTTATAGTCTGAAGCCAAGGTGAAGTTTTTTGGCCATGGTGGTAGCATGATCCTGCTTTGTAGTTGTTTTTCCCTTGAGCTGGAACTGAAGCCGAAGTCAAGGTGGGGGGGAATTATGAATTGGCAGTCCGTGTTAGCACAAAAACCTTCGAGCTTCTGCTAGAAAGCAAAAGAAATGTCAGGAAAAGCCGATTAGCACAGCTGAACTTATTCGGGGGTTCATAAAGAGGCACTTTAAATGTCGGCTGGTGTGTGCGAACTTCCGTTTTAACATGAGTTTGAATGGGATTCTGAGCGCAGCCACATTCAAAGTGAGTAAGCACGCATTGTAGTCGCTGATTTTTAATGCCCCGCTTGCAAAGATTCATAATTAAACTGAGTAAAAAAAAATACATTTATATCACAAAATGCTTATTCAAGAAACCCATGACGCTTAACTCTCATCCTAAAGTAACCCGCTACTGTCAAGTAATTCAGTGCTCTTTATCACAATCCAATCAATACTTGCAGCTCTGCTTACCTTGAGTAAAGCCACCAGTGGCACATACACTTAGAATTACAAAACTCTTTTCACTTTAATGACAAAGTTGAACATACACCTCTCAGATTTTAATAGTATAAAAAATGCTGTAGAGAAAAAAAAAACAAATATTGTGACAGCACACCTTGGTCGTGTTTCCAATTGTACAACATCAGGAGCGATGTTACTACTGCTATTAGTGTTTACTCTATTGCTTACGTACTTGCTGTCTCCAACTTGAGATTGATTAGCCCCAGATTGCTGTGGACTGATGTGTGGAGAGTCAGCATAAAGCGGCGCCAGTTTGGTCGCTACTACCTTATGCACACCCATCATCTCCTCATAGTACATCTGGGCCTGCTGCATCGGCCTTTCCTACGCACGCATCCAAGCAGCCATTCGTCTTGGAAGGCTGTCTCTCTCAACTGAGTGATAAACTGCAGCAGAATTGCCCAGTTTGCAAAAAAAAAAAAAAAAAAAAAGAGAGACACAAGGACACAAGTTTTTCAATCTGTGCTGTCATCATTTTCAAACTGGAAACTGATGCGATGTTTCGTAGGCTTGCCAGTGATACGAGGATTCTCTTCTGTTGTGCTTTTCCGGGGCATTGTCTCTCGCGTGATGTAAATTCGACCACTTTGGCATTATCAGATGGGCTATTTTGTCTCCTCGCAGCTCACTGAACAGAAACAGATTACAAAGGTTTATACTGATGCGCCTAATTAGCACCCTTCTTGATTGTCATCAGCACATCTTTTTGCATACATTACACACCATTTTAGTTCTACGTTTAAGCCATCACAGCAGCAGCGGTTACACAAAGACTTTTGTGAGTCGTAGAAGTGATGTGTCTCATTTAGCAGGTAGTTTTTAGACCTCAGGATGTGATCACTGTATACGGTGGCATTTACAAAGTCTAACACACGTCATGTATGATGTTGACATAATAAAACATTTAACTGTAGCCGTGGCATTTAAGAAACTCTTTACCATGTGATATTGTGTGTCTACATGTGTTGCTGAATAGTTTGTGTTCAAATATCATTCGCTTGATGGGTAATAGCACGACAAACATCGATGCTAACCGTTACTCCATAAATGCTATTTTCCTTTATGTGTTAGCATTAAGATAGCCGAAGCATTCGCAAGGCAAAGTTGTTTGGTTATTTTGAATACACAACATGTAATATCTTAGTTTGATGTTAAGTTTGACGGTAAACCTCTGGGAGTGGCAATAAACAACATAATGCCTCTTTTCTGAAGAACTGCTCATAATCTGCTTCTTGTCAAGTAATATGAATTGAGTTCACTGCCACCTTGCGGCGCTCGCATCACAATGTGCATGGCAAAAAAAACAAACTAACAAACAAAAAAACATTTGTAGGCCGACATTACACAAGCATGGTAGGCAACATAGCTATAAGGTTGTTCAAATATTACTTTATATTTTAAATTGGGTGATGTAATCTTCCAAACTAATGATGATGATGAAAACAACATGATTCAATACCTTTAATAAGCATAATATGAATCGCCGAGGGAGGTGGAAACATAAAATCTTGACTCAGATGCCACATTGGGTAGGCACTTAGAATAAAGAGACGGTAATAGCTGAATAGTAAAACTAGAAGTAAAACTTCTCACCCTTTGACGCCGCCTTGGGGAGAGTAATGGACAGTTGGCAAGCTCTCATTGTCATGCAAGTCAATGGCCATTATGCTTTCACCTACATGTTATTTATGTTAGCAACTGCTTTGAGAACCTCATTTGCATGTGTAATTGATATTTAATGAATTGCCATTGTTTTGAGCGGCCGGAACCATTTCCCATGTTGCAGTAAGTTGCATTTCCTGTTCTATGTTTATTATCACACATTTCCCTTTGCCTTTACTCCCAGTCAAAACAGCAAAACAGTGCACATTATTTTGGCTATACATGCTGTCAAATTCTACCAATTGTTAAAGTGGCAATTAATGATTATTTTTATGATAGATTAATCTGTAGATTATTTTTCTGGGAAATTTGGATGAAAATCTGTTCACTGCTAATATTGCCATTTGCGTGATTTTTTTTCATGAAACATGCTCAATGCGATAACAATTGCCCTCATTCGTGATATTGCACGAAAAATGAACAAATATTGTATGGACACGTTTGAAAAGAGAAATACAGCCTCACTAAAAGTTGTAGCGTTGCATTGTTGCGCATATTATGGGCACTTTTTAGAATAAAACTGTTGACATCAAAGCACCCTAAAACAGTTTAAACTTTCTTGGCACCAAAACGTGTGACCAGTGCAATCGATAAGGTGTCGATTAATCGTTACATCTCCATAAAATACATTTATTAATGTAAAGCAACGAAACTGCAACAAACTACTTTCCATGTTGCGATTTCGGATTGTCCTCAACAGGGATCATTCACACAAAGAATAATAATCATGTTTTTACATTAGGACGTACAAAAGCTGATTTCAGTGATGCAGCTCTTATATCGTTCTGCAATTTTTTCCAGCGTTTCCTTTATTGGGCTGGAGTGAGTGTTTAATGACTAACATATTGATGACGTCAGTGGCTAGCCATGCATAACGCCTGCCACGAGGGAGAAATGATTTTCACCTGGACAAATATTGAAGCAACACCACCCCCCCCCCCCCCCCTCCGAGGGTCGCGTCGCAAAAAAATGTTCCATGACCATATTCCACCTCCATGAAATTCGTAGGGTGGCAAGTTGTCGGGGAAGTGGACTTTTCGCCACCCGCTAGCAAGCAGTGTCGTGTGGGTTGCAAGTGAGTGTGGAAGAAGCCGAGCTCGCCCACAGCACCACCAGCGAGTACAGCACATCCCACATAGTCGCGCGACACTCAGCAACAACAATGGCCAAGCGTAGTCTGTGGCGGTAGGAGCTCTGTCTCGCTCTCTCGTCGGAGTCCTCCCTTCCCCGCTTTCACTCGATTTTTGGACTCGGCGGCGGCGAAAAATCCACCCGTAGAGACTGGCGCTGGTGTTTTATTTTTTTGTTTGATATCACTCATCCCACAATGTTCGAGGCGAGCCCACACGGACCGTGCGTGTGTGTCCCCGCTGCTGCTTCTTCTTCTTGGCCGCTGGGTTGCGGCTACTAACCTAGCTGCTTTTCACTCGGTGCTTAGCTAACGCTTTTAGCCCCCCCACACGCCCACCCCCGTCGTTTTTTTTTAAACAACACGCCAATGTTTTAGGGTATTTACGTGAACTGCTTCATGACAACAACTGTTGCCAACTACCTACTATTCGTCAAAGAAGCGTGCGTGTATGTTTGTCGCGGAAACTAGTTTGCGGGCTAGCTAACAGGCTAGCTATTTGTGTGCGTGTGTGTGCGCGCGTGCGTGTGTGCGTGTATTCGCGTAAAGGAAGGAAAACGGCGAGTTTCCTTTTTAACAAAGTATGGATGACCAGACCAGGATGCTGACGGGTCTCACCGGACTTGGTGGACTACAGCCAGGCGACGTGGGCGACCCGGACTCTGTTCGGAAACAGCAGTCCCTCGGCCAGCCCCAACAAGACATCGGGGATATCCTACAGCAAATAATGGCCATCACCGACGAGAGCCTGGACGAAGCACAGGCCAGGTAAGAGCGGCCAAGAGCCATTTTCCATCGCGTTGCTACGCTGCTCTGGAGCTTGGACTTCGCAATCACGGTTCTTTTAAAATAATTATTTGTAATAATCAACTTTATAATACATGATCCGCAACCACTTTGACGCTCGCGGTTTATGAGTGTTTATATAAATTTGGCAGTTCTTTGTTACATCAATTGTGCTCAGCTGCCTTTGAGTTTGCAAACACATTTCGTGTGTTATAACCGGCGGACGTTGGCGGATTCTTTTGTTTTTAGTTGTGAAAGTTTGAGTTTTCACAGCGAGACAATGGTTGTTGCACTGCTAATGATCTCCCAACTACTTGGCTGCCACTTAAACTGCACTTGCATGGCTCATATAACTGCTTCATTACATCACAGCAGCAGTCATAGTTAACATTTTAGGACCTTTTATTAACCCTCGTATAAAACGATTAAAAAAAACAACAACATTCCTCCCACTTGGAGAGAGACATGTCAGGTACATATTGAGTTGTTGATGTAGTTTTTGTTCATATAAGGCAGTGAGTGCACAATTTCCCCCCGAAAGCTGCACCACGTTGCTGTTTATGCCTAATGAGATTTGTCTAATTGCACCCCAATGCGTCTGAATAGCGTTCTGCATCAATTGATAGTCGATGTCATTATCCGATGAAATGCAAATGAATGCAGGGATTACTCAATTGGCTCGCGTATCCAGTCAGAAGCTCCCTGTGATGACAGCAGCCATTCATTCATACGACTCCTCACTGAATGCTCATATCACAGAGGCATTCCGGTGTTTCCATTATTCCTCGTGAAGGTGGAAATATATGCGAGCAGCGAGCACTCATGCGCCATGTGGCCCAGGGAGCATAAGGTCAGCTTTGAGATAAAGCCCCGGTATCTCAACAATAGGAAGGCGTCCACTCGCAAGACCGTGGCCACAGTGTGATGTGTCATTAGCTAGTGATTTTCCACCCAACATTTGACCACCTGGTTCTCTTAATTAATTCACTCCCCTTTCACTCCCTCCCTCCCTGGTGTTCATCCTTTTCATTGTGTGCTGGGTGCAATCAATTCTCCTATAATGTGTACGCGAGTGCAGCTGTCCGCAAATCGAGTTTCTATTAATGAGGTGGTGTTGAGGGGGAGGGATGATACTATATGGCCGAGCGTGCCCCCGTGATTGTTTGTTTTTGTTACCTTTTCTAACCTGCAAATTTGAGTATACAATCTGGGCCTGTGCAGTTTTTGTTGTTGTCACGCCCACAACCCACCTTCTTGTAAATATGTTCACACCAGCTGAATCGTCATCGACCAAATGATAGTGCTTTTCTCTTAAACAGGCACAAGTACAGTGTATGTAACAGGCTAAACAGGTTACAAATATACAGTACATGACGAAAGGTGCGGCTGCTTTTGGAGTACTATATGCGTCCCACTTCTAATAACGCCTATTGCTTTAATGTCCACTTTGTGCCATTTGTGCACAAGAGGGGCACTTCTTTCTGACACACGCAGGCTCTAATGTGCAAACTATTTAATCAATAAAGGCAATTCCATTCCATTTGATAAAATATTCATCCATTGAACAGTGGGTGTTTGTTTTTAGCTGACAGCCTGACTTGCCCGAGGTAGGAGACCCTTCATCTGCTTGCTAATTGCCCTTTTTTTTTTATTTTTATTAAAGTTCAGCTGGGGGAAAAAAAAAAAACAATCGCAACCAACCTGACAACTATGCACAACTTGCTTTTACCTCCTATGCAGGGGTTATGTTGCAGAGTCTGCTTAAATGTGGCAACACAACTTTGCGACGCGATGGGAAAGTACCGGTACTCATCAATGGGACAGATTTTTTTTTTTTTTTGTCTGTGTATTGTTACGGCTTGTCATTTACAAAAAAAAGTAAACATTATAAAACCTTAATGTTGAAGTTTTGGAACGGGATAGCGGTAATGTTTCCCTATAAACAATGAAACCTGTAGGATGTCAAAACGGAGGGCATGCATGTTAAGCGTTCATGGAATGCGCAAATACGCGCAGTCAAAACAGTCATTGCAATTGTGCTCGTGACCTAATTTATTGTCACATTACTTATCAAAGTCTTCGTTTTCGTCGTGCACCTTGCGGTGGTTGTCAAATTGCGGTACAAATTAAGCAAACAAATCTATCCGTTTTTATCTTTCCGCCATTTTGCCTTGTACTGGCACTTGCTGTCGACTTCAAATGACATCAGAGTACCCACGGGTGAGCTGTGACGTTCATGAGCGGAGCCGAGGCAAAATGGCAAATGGATAAAAACGGATTTTTCTGCTTAATTCATCTTCCACAAACGCAACATTAATCAAAATACCTCGTTTAGTCCCATGGGGGCGCAAAGAAAATAATTTTGTGAAAAGTTTTGACATGCCTTCCTCGTTTTAGAATGTTTTGCTTTTCAGTATTTATTTTGGCACACTTTTGAACTTTCAATGATTTTAATTGCATCATTATTCAAGTCAGTGTTTTATTTATATTTATTTTGTTTATCCTATATAAGAACCACTGATGTAAAGTACATGCCAACAATGTTAAAGACCAAGAAGACACCATTTTTGGGTCAGAATCGCCAACTACTGCAGCAACATACATTTTTACAGGTTTTTATAACTTTATTACCAGGACATGAAACTCTAAAAAACACTGTGTTGATATATGCTAAATATAGTTCTACAAACAAGATGATTTTAGCATATCTTTTTTGGGTCATTTTTCCAACTGTTTTTGAATAGCGTTTGGAATAGAAAACAAACGCATGGGATTGTGGAGCCCTGTCGGAGGTCGCTCGTTACAAATGGGTTTGGTCCTTTTCCAAAGGCCACACTGAAAACCGAATGGTCGTCATCGTCGTAATTCTTACTCCGGTCTCTGGTCAAGTTTGTGCCTCCCGCATCCACTCCTCAGTCATGATTTCCAAACAGAACATGTGACGAGGCTGACACGTGACCATGACACTCCTGTTGTGGAGGGTGTGTTGGGATGGGGAGCGGTCAGGGCAGCGCAAGAACTTTGGTGCCGTTTCCCGCACACCCTGCCTGCCCTGCGCCCTCATCCTCTTCACCCACCCCACCCCCTCCTGTCGCCATATGTTTAGATGCTGGCCAGAAGATTCGCCGGCGCATTGGGGTGGATCAGACGACCCCACAGAGGGAGGGAGAGCAGGGGGGGGCACGGCAGGGGGTGGCCTGCCAGTCAACTTCCAGTACAGGTCAGTACAGGACCGCATGAGCACCTCCCTCTCCCCCTCCTGCTCATACCCTCCATTCTGATGGCAGCCCTCCCCCAACTCAAATCCAGCCGTGATACGTTTAATGCCACATCAAAAAAAAAACGCTACATCACTCTGTAGGGCTGCGATGATTAATCAAATAACTCAAATAAATCGCTGACAAAAAAAAAAAAAAATGGAAGCAAGACGTCAGCCTGGAAATGCGCGCCACTGCCGGAAAAAAAAAAAAAAAAAACTAGGTTGGCGTGTTGGTGGCGAGCCAGGAAGTAGAGCACATTAAAGACAGAGAATGTCCAAAGTTTGGAATCATTTCACACTAAAAGAAGATTAACTCATTCACTCCCAAAGATGTTTTTAAACGTCTTTTCAGACTTGGTCCAGAATTGGCTGGTACTGATTAAGTGCAATGTTTACCAGAACAGCACGGCTATGATCGCCACCTGCAGTTTATTGCTATAAAGCTAATTTGATGTGGTCTACCATTGCTAGTTAAGATATTTTGTAATGCCCCCGCAAGTGGTCAAAATAGACACAGCCAGTGCACTTCCAATCGTCTTATTGAGCAAATGGTAAGCAAACAGCACCCTGAGTCACCACCAGCCAACTGCAATTGTGACACCCACGTCACTCACCAGGCCAGGCCCTTTTCAAAGTTACGCACACTCAAAAGTCACAGAACGTGCGGATGGCGACCCCAAGTGGACAAAAAGCACCTGCATCTCGCCTGCACGTTATTGTGTTTAGCTCATTCATTCCCAAAGACGTTTTTAAACGTCTTTTCAGACTTGGTCTAGAATTGGCTGGGACTGAATTAGTTAATAACGCAGTTTAATTTTTTTATCCGATGAATCGATGGGATGATTCACAGAATGTTGTTAAGGTTGCTTGTTGCTGGTATATGAGAGTGGCTCTACCCAAGACAAATTCCTTGTGTGTTTTCAACATACGGGTTCAGTAAATATCATTCCAATGCTTCCAATTCTTGTAAAAAAAAAAAAAAAAATCTTCGATAGCTGCAGCCCTATCACTCTGGATCAATCCCTTTCACATTGAGGCATCACTACAAGAAATAGACTTTAGGGCCGTCCATGCAGTCCCTTGTTGACTTACTCGGGGCGTTCACAACTGGAATTGTTGTTGTGGTCAGGTGTAGCCAAGTCATATTCATTTGTGGTTGTCTTTTAAATGTTTTGTTTTTGGTGGAAAATACCGCATCATCTTTTTTCAGTCCATGCTCATCACATCCAAAGTTGTGTGCTGGCTTTTGTTTTGTTTCATCTGAACACCAAATGGGGGGTGGGGGGGGGCAAAAGTTATTGCCTCTCCAACATGTTCATAATGCACCCGTTGTGATGTCATAATGGGCTCATGTTTGTTCTGTCACGGCCAGACAGTTGCCATGAATGTGAATGACACATCTCCCGCTACTTCAACAGTGATTGAATCTAATGAGATACACCGGGGTAGATTTAATGAATCTGACGCTCCAGTTGGAAGTCTTAATAATGTGAAATTAATTAGTTTTTGGGTCTCATCGAAACTCGCCGCGAATCAACTCCCAATTCTGAATATTTGCCACGACTACTTTACAAGTCGGGCATGCAGGCGACTCACGCCAACAGTTACGGAACACGCCAGCAACTCTGTAACTCATTAGCTATTAAAGCTCCCTGACTTGCCCAACACTGCTAATCACCGAAATGACATCATTCTTTTTTTTTCATCAGATACATTCCTGATATCACAGACAAAAGCAATTCCCATCGAGAATGCCGTGAAGCAGCTCTGCTTGACACACTTTTGAAACACTTGCGCGTACCTCGGTAGACTAGCGTGCGTTTTAAGCAGAGGAAGACGTGGTACAAGTTGAGATGGGGGGGTGGGGGTTCCTTTTTATTTTATTTTTTGTTACTCCTCGCTCTCTCCCCCACTTCTGATTCCCTCTTCTCTCTCATGCAGGAAGCATGCCCTTAACTGTCACCGAATGAAGCCAGCCCTGTTCAGTGTTCTCTGTGAGATCAAAGAGAAGACAGGTGAGTTTCGACTCGACGCATTTTTTTTTTTTCCTTTTTATTCTGTCACTCCATACAATTTGAAACCACAGTTTGGAGGTGCACTGTCGCGCCTTCCTTCCAATAATGGCTTCCCTGCATCCGAGCTACTTCCTTCCTGGCCTCGCCGAACTCGCAAATGATTGAGCGTCGATTGTATTTTGTTTGGACTCTGAGGTGTCGATTCTCAGTAGGTTTGGGTGAAGAAATCATGTTCCCTCGGACACTAACAACTGCTCACTTACGTACCGCAATCACAACATCTACCATATCGTCTTCAAATTAATTGCATGGAGCGAAAAAAAAGAAAACCACCCTCGCATAATCCTGACAGAATATTCACACAGCCGTTGACAGGAGGCAGATATGAAAAGAATCGGCGGGGGTTATTGCTTCGCAGTCGGTCTCTTACCCCACCTCGACATGCTATTCTCCGACGCGGTCTTAGAACGTCCACTCTCGCTGCAGTATCATGCAATTATGCACCGGTAGTAAATTGCCTCTGCCTATCAATGCTTTTACCCTCAGCCTAACCTAGCATGCGGTGCGACCGGACGAACGAAAAAGTACGAAACCCTTTCTAATAACGTCGCCCGATCTCGTATAAACACGACGTGATAGAAGGCTATGTTCGAAACACATGCGGTTATTTAGCGTTTGAATCGCCGTCGCTCCGTTATTTTAAGGAAAACCAGCTGGTTATCCCCATCTTGTTAGCTATTCCAGTCAGCTATCTGACACATTCGAGTGCGGTTCAAAGGACGAAGGCTTAGGATGGCTGGCAGATTGATGGTTATGGTAGTGTGAATGGGTGGGATTTTGAACCCCCCCCCCCCCCCCCCCTCGTTTCCCCCTTCCTTGGTTTC
>NW_017804806.1:403220-406120 GCF_001891065.2 Hippocampus comes
TAGTGGGAATGGGTGGGATTTTGAACCCCCCCCCCACCACCCTCGTATCCCCCTTCCTTGGTTTCTCTTTCCCCTGTGTGCTTGCCTCTCACATGTGTATCTTCTGGAAGAAAAGGGGGGAAAAAAATCCTCTCTTGTTCAAATACAATTTGAAAATGCTGCACTGCTGCCTGCCGTGGGCCTCTGTCAATAATGTATTATTGCTCTCCAGTGATTGGAGAAAAGTACAGGCTAGGCTTGAGTGACTGGGGCAGGGTATACCACCGTTTCCTTGGCAACCGGTGCTTTTATTTACCCTAATGCCATTCACTTTGATTTTCACATTTAGTCTCGCAGCCCACTAGAGAGAGAAGCTCTCTTCGTACAGTAAGCCGAATGCAGGAGCGGGGGGAGTGGGGAGGGGGCATGGAGGTTAGTTCAAAGATAGCTCCATACTGGAGGTGAATATCCGAAGATGCAGAACTATTTGGCTTTGCTGGTTAGCTGCTGGCCATCTGCCACGCAAGCGGCCTCCCCGCTGCACCGTTACCTGCTTTGGCATTTCTCCGCTCCCTCATAAGACCCCCTGCAGGCTCCATTATGTGCTGGCGGAATGGGAATTGACTCCTCTTCGGCACTGCTTTTGGAAGACCCAATCAGTAACCCTCTTGTAGCTCCACACATTTTATGCAGTTCCCCCCCACACTGACACGCACTTGTCAGTGCATATACACACACATTCTCTCTCTCTCTCTCTCTCTCTCTCTCTCTCTCTCTCTCTCTCTCTCTCTCTCTCTCTCTCTCTCTGTCTTGCTCGCTCGCTCCCTCTCACATACAGTACAAGCGCAGTGAAGGAGGATAAAAGCGAACTCGGTCTTTGGGTCTACTCCTACTGATTCTGTGTTGTCCTCTCTGCCTCAGCCTCACTCCCTTTCTTGAAAGAGAAGACTCGCTTTGAACTCGGGGCTTTGATATGGAAATGTAATGGTGCTGTTGGGGGAGGAGGAGGAGGAGGGGGTGGCGGGGTGACGTGGGGGGAGGGGGAGGTGAATTCCTCTGAGTGCTGCAGTTGGTTAGATTGTTTTCATTGTAAAGGAAATGTTCCTGCGCAAAATGCCAGTGCCCCCTTCTCGCTGCCTCACCCACCCGACCCACCAGATTCGACATCTGCATGAAATGTGATCCCGTTTAATAGTTCATTTCAAAAACACACTTTGAGGAAGAAAGTAAAAGACGTAACATGATCAGAGTGAGGAGTTAGGGGCTTTGCTTCAACTCTTGTTCTCTTCTCCCCGGCTCTCATGGGTATTTACTGTAAAAATAGCTCGCGTGTAGTGCAATGGGACAGCGTCTACCAAAAATCTCCCACAAGCTACCGCGGTTACCCTCAGAAGTTTTTACATTTAGTTTAGGCATCTTTTTCGGCGTTATCCGTTTGCCTTTCATGTTCTCCCTTTTGCCGTACACGTAAACAATGCGAGCTTGTCGCCGACTCTCGTCTGTCACAACCCCTCAAGTTCCTTTTATTTACGCTCGTGAACAATGCCAATTTATTTTCAGATGTATTTTGAATAGGATCGGAATGGTTTTTACGAGGAATTGATGTGATACCGTCCGACGTTGTCCCTTGGAGACCACAAAGACAAGCGCACATTTGATATATGGCAGCTAGCTCGGGAAGCTGTCCTCGTTTTACTTATACTTTATTTAACCGTCGTTTAGCTAGCTAAGGCAATTGAGAACAGATTCTCATTTGCAGCGCTGACCTTCCCAACAGGCAGCAAAACGAAAGCCCACCCCAACAAATTTAAACACATGGATGACAAACGATGGTGTGATACCGTTACTTAACGTTTCATCATTGCACACGGTGAATAACAAGTTCCAAACAGGTGTGGTGATCATGTACAGTAGCCCTCTGTAAACTATGATATAACTATGAATTGTATTGAAATGAATGAAGGGAATTTAATATTTGCTGCAGAGAATTCCAGTCTTTTGGTCCATAGAATTGGATTGAAAAGTAGCGCCGACTTTGGTCGCCAAGACTTTAATAAAAGTGCCCGGAACAGAGAGTGCGGGTGGCGGTACGTATGGTGACCAAAGGGCGAAGACGGGGCGGCTTCTTGCCAATGAGTGTTAAACTAAAGCGGTGTTTGTAGGAAATTGGCTGGCTCGATTTGAAATTTTTAATCTCAAGCATGAAGGCACACAGAAATGTGCGTAACCCCCCGTTGCACTGCCAGGTAGCGTGCGATACTTTTGACGCGGCGGTGATTTTCCGCAAACAATCCTTATCAAGCTAATATCGCCACACGCCTGCGACGACCCCGCTTTCAGATCGCAGTCGCAGATTATTCGCAGCACCCCTCCGTGGCACGCATCACAATACAGCAAGAGTTCAGGCCGCCAAATGGCCTCAATTACATGTTAATGGAATTGCAACATAGTTGAAGTTGTAAAAACACAAAACAGGCTGTTAATTAACCCGGTTGTTTATTCACGACCGCCCGTAGTCATTAGTGGCTTGTTTTGACGAGTCTAACTTCTAAGGCGTTGACTCAAGTAAGTAAAAATAAATAAATCAAGACATAAACACTATAGCAGATATTTGTTGGCCCCAAAAAAACAAAAACAACAACCGTAGGTTAGCATGTAGTTTAAACTTATTTTTTATTTTATTTTTGTTGTTTTTAGCCCCACCTGACTTAGACGTTGGTGCTATTAATTTAATTGAACTGCACACTCGAAGCTTTGTGCACCACGGGCCTCATTACAGCATCTTAATTATTACAAGTTTTAAAGAGCCCAATTTAGACGAGCAATAACATTTTATTGTTGTTCCGAACCTATGGGCTGTCATTATTGTATTTTTATGAAGCTTTCCAGCAGCACTAACCCCCCCCCCCCTCCCCTCCCCA